>NC_086452.1:82978189-83228189 GCF_028390025.1 Pseudophryne corroboree
TACAGTACGGTAGTTCACGGCTGTGGCTACCTCTGTGTCGGCACTCGGCAGTCCGTCCATAATTGTATACCACCTAACCGTGGTTTTTTTTCTTTCTTCTTCATACATACATACTACGACATCTCTTTATCAACCAGTCTATATTAGCAGCAGACACAGTACGGTAGTTCACGGCTGTAGCTACCTCTGTGTCGGCACTCGGCAGTCCGTCCATAATTGTATACTAGTATCCATCCATCTCCATTGTTTACCTGAGGTGCCTTTTAGTTGTGCCTATTAAAATATGGAGAACAAAAATGTTGAGGTTCCAAAATTAGGGAAAGATCAAGATCCACTTCCACCTCGTGCTGAAGCTGCTGCCACTAGTCATGGCCGAGACGATGAAATGCCAGCAACGTCGTCTGCCAAGGCCGATGCCCAATGTCATAGTACAGAGCATGTCAAATCCAAAACACCAAATATCAGTAAAAAAAAGGACTCCAAAACCTAAAATAAAATTGTCGGAGGAGAAGCGTAAACTTGCCAATATGCCATTTACCACACGGAGTGGCAAGGAACGGCTGAGGCCCTGGCCTATGTTCATGGCTAGTGGTTCAGCTTCACATGAGGATGGAGGCACTCAGCCTCTCGCTAGAAAAATGAAAAGACTCAAGCTGGCAAAAGCAGTAGCACCGCAAAGAACTGTGCGTTCTTCGAAATCCCAAATCCACAAGGAGAGTCCAATTGTGTCGGTTGCGATGCCTGACCTTCCCAACACTGGACGTGAAGAGCATGCGCCTTCCACCATTTGCACGCCCCCTGCAAGTGCTGGAAGGAGCACCCGCAGTCCAGTTCCTGATAGTCAGATTGAAGATGTCAGTGTTGAAGTACACCAGGATGAGGAGGATATGGGTGTTGCTGGCGCTGGGGAGGAAATTGACCAGGAGGATTCTGATGGTGAGGTGGTTTGTTTAAGTCAGGCACCCGGGGAGACACCTGTTGTCCGTGGGAGGAATATGGCCGTTGACATGCCTGGTGAAAATACCAAAAAAATCAGCTCTTCGGTGTGGAACTATTTCAACAGAAATGCGGACAACAGGTGTCAAGCCGTGTGTTCCCTTTGTCAAGCTGTAATAAGTAGGGGTAAGGACGTTAACCACCTCGGAACATCCTCCCTTATACGTCACCTGCAGCGCATTCATAATAAGTCAGTGACAAGTTCAAAAACTTTGGGTGACAGCGGAAGCAGTCCACTGACCAGTAAATCCCTTCCTCTTGTAACCAAGCTCACGCAAACCACCCCACCAACTCCCTCAGTGTCAATTTCCTCCTTCCCCAGGAATGCCAATAGTCCTGCAGGCAATGTCACTGGCAATTCTGACGAGTCCTCTCCTGCCTGGGATTCCTCCGATGCATCCTTGCGTGTAACGCCTACTGCTGCTGGCGCTGCTGTTGTTGCTGCTGGGAGTCGATGGTCATCCCAGAGGGGAAGTCGTAAGCCCACTTGTACTACTTCCAGTAAGCAATTGACTGTTCAACAGTCCTTTGCGAGGAAGATGAAATATCACAGCAGTCATCCTGCTGCAAAGCGGATAACTGAGGCCTTGACAACTATGTTGGTGTTAGACGTGCGTCCGGTATCCGCCGTTAGTTCACAGGGAACTAGACAATTTATTGAGGCAGTGTGCCCCCGTTACCAAATACCATCTAGGTTCCACTTCTCTAGGCAGGCGATACCGAGAATGTACACGGACCTCAGAAAAAGACTCACCAGTGTCCTAAAAAATGCAGTTGTACCCAATGTCCACTTAACCACGGACATGTGGACAAGTGGAGCAGGGCAGGGTCAGGACTATATGACTGTGACAGCCCACTGGGTAGATGTATGGACTCCCGCCGCAAGAACAGCAGCGGCGGCACCAGTAGCAGCATCTCGCAAACGCCAACTCTTTCCTAGGCAGGCTACGCTTTGTATCACCGGTTTCCAGAATACGCACACAGCTGAAAACCTCTTACGGCAACTGAGGAAGATCATCGCGGAATGGCTTACCCCAATTGGACTCTCCTGTGGATTTGTGGCATCGGACAACGCCAGCAATATTGTGTGTGCATTAAATATGGGCAAATTCCAGCACGTCCCATGTTTTGCACATACCTTGAATTTGGTGGTGCAGAATTATTTAAAAAACGACAGGGGCGTGCAAGAGATGCTGTCGGTGGCCAGAAAAATTGCGGGACACTTTCGGCGTACAGGCACCACGTACAGAAGACTGGAGCACCACCAAAAACTACTGAACCTGCCCTGCCATCATCTGAAGCAAGAAGTGGTAACGAGGTGGAATTCAACCCTCTATATGCTTCAGAGGTTGGAGGAGCAGCAAAAGGCCATTCAAGCCTATACAATTGAGCACGATATAGGAGGTGGAATGCACCTGTCTCAAGCGCAGTGGAGAATGATTTCAACGTTGAGCAAGGTTCTGATGCCCTTTGAACTTGCCACACGTGAAGTCAGTTCAGACACTGCCAGCCTGAGTCAGGTCATTCCCCTCATCAGGCTTTTGCAGAAGAAGCTGGAGACATTGAAGGAGGAGCTAACACGGAGCGATTCCGCTAGGCATGTGGGACTTGTGGATGGAGCCCTTAATTCGCTTAACAAGGATTCACGGGTGGTCAATCTGTTGAAATCAGAGCACTACATTTTGGCCACCGTGCTCGATCCTAGATTTAAAGCCTACCTTGGATCTCTCTTTCCGGCAGACACAAGTCTGCTGGGGTTGAAAGACCTGCTGGTGAGAAAATTGTCAAGTCAAGCGGAACGCGACCTGTCAACATCTCCTCCTTCACATTCTCGCGCAACTGGGGGTGCGAGGAAAAGGCTCAGAATTCCGAGCCCACCCGCTGGCGGTGATGCAGGGCAGTCTGGAGCGACTGCTGATGCTGACATCTGGTCCGGACTGAAGGACCTGACAACGATTACGGACATGTCGTCTACTGTCACTGCATATGATTCTCTCACCATTGAAAGAATGGTGGAGGATTATATGAGTGACCGCATCCAAGTAGGCACGTCACACAGTCCATACTTATACTGGCAGGAAAAAGAGGCAATTTGGAGGCCATTGCACAAACTGGCTTTATTCTACCTAAGTTGCCCTCCCACAAGTGTGTACTCCGAAAGAGTGTTTAGTGCCGCCGCTCACCTTGTCAGCAATCGGCGTACGAGGTTACATCCAGAAAATGTGGAGAAGATGATGTTCATTAAAATGAATTATAATCAATTCCTCCGCGGAGACATTGACCAGCAGCAATTGCCTCCACAAAGTACACAGGGAGCTGAGATGGTGGATTCCAGTGGGGACGAATTGATAATCTGTAAGGAGGGGGATGTACACGGTGATATATCGGAGGGTGATGATGAGGTGGACATCTTGCCTCTGTAGAGCCAGTTTGTGCAAGGAGAGATTAATTGCTTCTTTTTTGGGGGGGTCCAAACCAACCCGTCATATCAGTCACAGTCGTGTGGCAGACCCTGTCACTGAAATGATGGGTTGGTTAAAGTGTGCATGTCCTGTTTTGTTTATACAACATAAGGGTGGGTGGGAGGGCCCAAGGACAATTCCATCTTGCACCTCTTTTTTCTTTTATTTTTCTTTGCGTCATGTGCTGTTTGGGGAGGGTTTTTTGGAAGGGACATCCTGCGTGACACTGCAGTGCCACTCCTAAATGGGCCCGGTGTTTGTGTCGGCCACTAGGGTCGCTAATCTTACTCACACAGTCAGCTACCTCATTGCGCCTCTTTTTTTCTTTGCGTCATGTGCTGATTGGGGAGGGTTTTTTGGAAGGGACATCCTGCGTGACACTGCAGTGCCACTCCTAAATGGGCCCGGTGTTTGTGTCGGCCACTAGGGTCGCTAATCTTACTCACACAGTCAGCTACCTCATTGCGCCTCTTTTTTTCTTTGCGTCATGTGCTGATTGGGGAGGGTTTTTTGGAAGGGACATCCTGCGTGACACTGCAGTGCCACTCCTAAATGGGCCCGGTGTTTGTGTCGGCCACTAGGGTCGCTAATCTTACTCACACAGTCAGCTACCTCATTGCGCCTCTTTTTTTCTTTGCGTCATGTGCTGATTGGGGAGGTTTTTTTGGAAGGGACATCCTGCGTGACACTGCAGTGCCACTCCTAAATGGGCCCGGTGTTTGTGTCGGCCACTAGGGTCGCTAATCTTACTCACACAGTCAGCTACCTCATTGCGCCTCTTTTTTTCTTTGCGTCATGTGCTGATTGGGGAGGGTTTTTTGGAAGGGACATCCTGCGTGACACTGCAGTGCCACTCCTAAATGGGCCCGGTGTTTGTGTCGGCCACTAGGGTCGCTAATCTTACTCACACAGTCAGCTACCTCATTGCGCCTCTTTTTTTCTTTGCGTCATGTGCTGATTGGGGAGGGTTTTTTGGAAGGGACATCCTGCGTGACACTGCAGTGCCACTCCTAAATGGGCCCGGTGTTTGTGTCGGCCACTAGGGTCGCTAATCTTACTCACACAGTCAGCTACCTCATTGCGCCTCTTTTTTTCTTTGCGTCATGTGCTGATTGGGGAGGGTTTTTTGGAAGGGACATCCTGCGTGACACTGCAGTGCCACTCCTAAATGGGCCCGGTGTTTGTGTCGGCCACTAGGGTCGCTTATCTTACTCACACAGTCAGCTACCTCATTGCGCCTCTTTTTTTCTTTGCGTCATGTGCTGATTGGGGAGGGTTTTTTGGAAGGGACATCCTGCGTGACACTGCAGTGCCACTCCTAGATGGGCCAGGTGTTTGTGTCGGCCACTAGTGTCGCTTAGCTTAGTCATCCAGCGACCTTGGTGCAAATTTTAGGACTAAAAATAATATTGTGAGGTGTGAGGTATTCAGAATAGACTGAAAATGAGTGGAAATTATGGTTTTTGAGGTTAATAATAATATGGGATCAAAATGACCCCCAAATTCTATGATTTAAGCTGTTTTTTAGTGTTTTTTTAAAAAAACACCCGAATCCAAAACACACCCGAATCCGACAAAAAAAATTCGGTGAGGTTTTGCCAAAACGCGGTCGAACCCAAAACACGGCCGCGGAACCGAACCCAAAACCAAAACACAAAACCCGAAAAATTTCAGGCGCTCATCTCTAACATATACAGAACAATGCATGTGTCAGAGTTTTTGCAACTCCTGTGGAGATGCCATAATTCTGAATATTGCAGCCAAAAGATGGCTACCGAGAGCAGGCACAAGGAAGGGGAGGGGCACTGTTCAGAACACAGTGGAATCCATTATGGCTGCAGGAGGTGGCTCATGCCTCCCTTGATATATGGGAATATGTGCACCATACACCCTGTACCTTTTATAGATATGCCACTTCTACCCGTATGGTGTTAGGATTGTGCCTGGACACTGGCGCACCCTGTGGAAATCCACGCAAAAGTGGAAGAGCATAGAAACTCCACAAAGATAGGTCCCTGGTTGGAACCCGTGACCCCAGTGCTGTGAGGCAGCAAAGCTAACCACTGTGCCACCATGCTGCCCCCTAAATTAGGCTGTACAAAGTGCCCACATTATGGTTGGCTCAAGTTTTACGTGTGCAAAGTACAATAGTTGTCTAAAATAGCTAAAATTCTGCTTCATTTGCCCAAACCGTTAGTTTCATTGTCCCAAATGATATCTAGATAATTAAAATCATCCATGAGGATGACCATTTTCTTCTTTGCTGTACTTTTTATTTGTTATAACAATTTGATTCAGTACTGTCATTTATGCTAGGTGGCTTATAACAAACCCTAATCAGTATTCAAGGTTTTTTAAATTATAATTAACATAAACCTCTGTTTGCTCGCTCCACAAAGATGTCACTTTTCCAGTGACAAGAAACTCACATAAATTCCTGAAACACATTTTCTTCCTCCTCTCTGCCTTGAGAAAATAAACTGGAGGTAGAAAGATTCTGTGTGGCGCGTCGTCGTTACTATAAAAGATGACGGATATTCAGCGAGACTCCTCTAATTAATGTTGGCAATAACAAAAGCAATACTATTAATCCTACGCGTTCTACGTTGACTTCAGTGAACTGTGCCAAAAAGATTTTACTTTCTGCAAAGAGCACTTAAAACAGGATTCAATCTCGGCTGAGCAATGTTTTTGGCTACTGAGCTCTGTCATGTGAAATGTCTGCAAGGTTTTTCAAATGGCTCTGCATTCCCTATTTTTATTTCACCTGTAAATGCTTGTTTATCACATAGCTATTTAGGACGCTTATCTGATAATATATAAAAAGATTTCACACAACGTTGATGAATGCTGTCATGCGTCCAGTGATTAAATCATGCAACTAAGGCAAATTAATTTCGGGGTGCTGAAATTTGAGGGAGTGGTAGCTGGCATAGGGACTAAGGGTGGTCATTCCGAGTTGATTGCTCGCTAGCTAGTTTTAGCAGCCGTGCAAACGCTATGCCGCCACCCACTGGGGAGTGTATTTTAGCTTAGCAGAAGTGCGAACGCATGTGCAGCCGAGCTCTGCAAAAACAATTTGTGCAGTTTCAGAGTAGCTCAAAACTTAAGGGCCCTACACATTTAGCGATCCGCCGCTGAGCTGCACGACGGCGGATACGGCCGACGGGCGACCCGGCGGCGGGGGGGAGGTGACGGGGGGAGTGAAGTTTCTTCACTTTCCCCCCATCACCCGGCTCCATAGAAGGGCAGGCAAATATGGACGAGATCGTCCATATTGTCCTGCATGCAGAGGCGACGGGGCACCAGCAATGAACGAGCACGAGGCCGCGCATCGTTCATCGCTTGTGCCTCCACACTCAAAGATATGAACGGTATCTCGTTCATTAATGAACGAGATCGTTAATATCTTTGACTATTATCGCCCAGTGTGTAGGGCCTATTACTCAGAGCTTGCGATCACTTCAGCCTATTCATGTCCGGATTTGACGTCACATACCCACCCAGCGTTCGCCCAGCCACACCTGCGTTTTCCCTGGCACGCCCGCGTTTTTCCAAACACTTCCTGAAAACGGTCAGTTTACACCCAGAAACGCCCACTTCATGTCAATCACTCTTTGGCCGTCAATGCGACTTAAATCTTCGCTAGAGACTGTGCAAAACCACATTGTTCGTTGTACCCGTACGTCGCGCATGTACATTGCGGGGCATACGCATGTGCATAAATGCCGTTTTTTGCCCTAATCGCTGCGCTGCGAAAAACGTCAGCGAGCGATCAACTCGGAATGACCCCCTAATTCAGATCTGATTGCAGCAGCAAATTTGTTAGCTAATGGGCAAAACCATGGGGGTAATTCAGAGTTGATCACAGCAGTAAATTTGTTAGCAGTTGGGCAAAACCATGTGCACTGCAGGGGGGGGGGGGGCAGATAAAACATGTGCAGAGAGACTTGATTTGGGTGGAGTGTGTTCAAACTGAAATCTAAATTGCAGTGTAAAAATAAAGCAGCCAGTATTTACCCTGCGCATAAACAAAATGACCCACCCAAATCTAACTCTCTCTGCACATGTTATATCTGCCCCACCTGCAGTGCACATGGTTTTGCCCAACTGCTAACAAATTTGCTGCTGCAATCAACTCTGAATTACCCCCATGTGCACTGCAGGTGTGGCAGATATAACATTTGCAGAGAGAGTTATGGTGTGTACACACAGTGAGATTTTTTCTTACGATTTTGACTATATAGTCAAAATCGTAAGAAAAGTTAATGCAGATCGCAAGGTGAAAGTCACTTTACGATCCCAATTCGATGCCGATGCGCGGTCCCGCGCGGTCAGCATCGCAAGATTAGAAAGACTGTGCAGGCAAGTCAATTTCGACTATCTCTGTAGAAGAGATAGTCAAAATTGACACTTAGCCAAAATCGCACATAGGTGGTCATTCCGAGTTGATAGCTCGCTAGCATTATTTAGCAGCCGTGCAAACGCTAAGCCGCCTCCCACTGGGAGTGTATTTTAGCTTAGCAGAAGTGGAACGAAAGGATCGCAGAGCGGCTACAAAATAATTTTGTGCAGTTTTAGAGTAGCTTCAGACCTACTCAGCGCTTGCGATCACTTCAGACTGTTCAGTTCCTGTTTTGACGCCACGAACACGCCCTGCGTTCGCCCAGCCACACCTGCATTTTTCCTGACACTCCCTGAAAACGATCAGTTGACACCCAGAAACGCCCTCTTCCTGTCAATCACTCTGCGGCCAGCAGTGCGACTGAAAAGCTTTGCTAGACCTTGTGTGAAACTACATCGTTTGTTGTAATAGTACGTTGCGCGAGCGCATTGCGCCACATATGCATACGCAGAAGTGACGTCTTTTTGCCTGATCGCTGCGCAGCGAACGAAAGCAGCTAGCAGACAACTCGGAATGACCCCCATAGTCAGTATTGCAAGCACATACTGAGTGTGCTTGCGATACTGACTTTGTGCCGACCTAGCCCCAGTCGCATAGTGAGAATCGGGCTTAGCCCGAATCTCACCGTGTGTATGGGCCATTAGATTTGGGTGGGTTATTTTGTTTTTGTGCAGGGTAAATACTGGCTGCTTTATTTTTACACTGCAATTTAGATTTCAGTTTGAACACACCGCACCCAAATCTAACTCTCTCTGCACATGTTACATCTACCCCACCTGCGGTGCATATGGGGGGTCATTCCGACCCGTTCGCATGCAGCGGTTTATCGCTGCGGTGCGAATGGGTGCGGAATGCGCATGCGCGGCGGGCGCAGTGCGCGTGCGCGACATTGCCCGGCGACAGGGGTCACCGGGTTACGTTGTGACTTACAAAGGAAGCGGTCGCAGAGCCGACCGTAAAGAAGATTGACAGGAAGGAGGCATGCCAGGGCGGATCTGGACCGTTTGGAGCCGTTTTCGGGGAGTGGTGAGTATAACGCAGGCGTGTCCAGCAGAACGGAGGGCGGAGGAGTGACGTCAAAGCCGGGCCCATCATCGCTGGATCCATCGCACAGGGTAAGTAGGTATAGGCCTAGTCTACTTCTGCTTGAATTTTTTTTAGCATAGCAGGGCTACACAAGTGATCGCAGCCCTGCTAAGCTAAAATACACTTCCCCATAGGCGTGGACTATTGATCGCAGCAGCAGCAAAAAGTTACTGGCTGCGATCAACTCG
Organism: Pseudophryne corroboree; assembly: GCF_028390025.1. NCBI lineage: Eukaryota > Metazoa > Chordata > Amphibia > Anura > Myobatrachidae > Pseudophryne > Pseudophryne corroboree. The sequence goes on from NC_086452.1 coordinate 82,987,327, forward strand.
GAATGACCCCCATGGTTTTGCCCACTTGCTAACAAATTTGCTGCTGCGATCAACTCTGAATTACCCCCTATGTGCACTGCTGTTGTGGCAGATGTAACATGTGCAGAGAGAGTTACATACCACCCAACTTTCTAAATATGTAAAGAGGGACACATGCTCGGCGAAGGCGCGCGCACTCCCGAAAAGGGGGTGTGACCTTTCGATAAAGGGGCGTGGCTTCGTGGAAGGGCCCGTGATCGCGAGACAAGCCCCATTTTCGTCACTGAGGGGCCATGCCCAGCGCTCTGTGAGCAGCTGGCATGCCCCCTTTCCTCCTGTCTCCACTGAATAGACACTTTGCGCATGCGCACAACGTCTATTCACCGCTGCTATGCTAACCAGAGCAGCGACTGCAGGAGCCTCCCAACTGCCCCCCCCCCCCCCACACACACACACACACACACTGTGGGACACTGTGGCTCGTGGGTGGGACAGTCCCAAAAAAACGGGACTGTGCCGTGAAAATCGGGACAGTTGGGAGGTATGGAGTTAGAGTTGGGTGGGTTATATTGTTTCTGCGCAGGGTAAATCATAGTTGCCTACCCCACTGGTGTCAAAAGGTGGGTGCAGGGGGTGCGGCCCGCACCCGGGTGTTAACTTCCGAGGGGTGACACCAAAGTGCCGGCTCCTGCTCAGTGGCAGGAGCCGTGTGCTGCACTAGATCATAACGTGCTGCAACCCAGCTCCTGTCACAGTGCAGAAACCAGCACTGCAGATGCATGAGTCTCTGGGGAAGCCCGCATCCCCTGGACCACAATGTGCCGAAAACGGGGTCAGGGCGTGAAGCCATGCCCCCTGCCGCGAAGCCACGTCCCCTGTCATGAAGCCATGACCCCTTTTCACCCACGACCGCATCGGGTGTTTTGCAAGTAAGCGACGCCTCTGGCCTACGCTCCCTCATTCTGCAGGAGACTCCCTGAAATAGCAGCAATCTCCCTCACTCCCTGAATAGACCAGCACTCTCCCTGATTACACCTTACCCCATTATATAGCTGTTACATTCTTGGGGGGAAAAATAAATCAGAGATACATACATTCAAATGGGATCATCAGTGCCATTTCCATGCATAGGTTATAAGGCACAGTGATCCCTATGGCTACATGCATTTTAAATAAGGTTTCTCGTGGCCACTTACAGTATATGGAACCTCTTCCATACAGTATATGGGGGCAGATGTATTAACCTGGAGACGGCATAAGGAAGTGATAAACCAGTGATATGTGCAAGGTGATAAAGGCACCAGCCAATCAGATCCTAACTGTTAATTTACATATTGGAGCTGATTGGCTGGTGCCTTTATCACCTTGCACATATCACTGGTTTATCACTTCCTTATGCCTTCTCCAGGTTAATACATCTGCCCCATGGAACCATTGGAACACAATCCACAAACAAATCCTACAAACTATCAGTGTATTTTGTTCAACAAATAGATCTTACTAACTTTGGGGCTCATTTCCATTTGGATGTAAGTCATTTTCATGACACGCCTCTCAGATGTAGCAGTACACGTCCACGCTGATAGGTGTTACTTTCACAATCTCCCTGAAATGCTTTTTCAAAAGTGGTCAAGTATGGGCTAAATACTGGCTGCTTCATTTTTACACTGCAATTTAGATTTCAGTTTGAACACACCCCACCCAAATCTAACTCTCTCTGCACATGTTACATCTGCCCCAAACCCCCCCCCCCCAACCCCTCCTCCTGCAGTGCTCATGGTTTTGTCCATTAGCTAATACATTTGCTGCTGCGATCAGATCTGAATTAGGCCCATAGTGCCAGCTAATATAATGGGCACCAGTTTATGTAATGCTGAGTTGGGAGGGTACAGAAGCTTGTTCACACTTAGAGAAGGTCGGAGCTTGGCATGCACCCATAGCAGCACTTCATTAATCTAATTTCCTCAGATATGTACTAGATTAGGAAGGGGAGTGGGTGGTGCCACATGCATCTTATGAGGGCATCTCGTGTTCCTGGAGCAGCATAAACTTACCAGGCTGAGCATGTAGCATGTCACTCTATACCACAGGTAGCTAGGGGTGGAGTTTTTGAGGGGAGGAACGCTGGGTGTGTTATTCTAATTTGATTGGTTGTTGCAGGTTGAGGGGTGTTGGCAACCTGCATCTAGCTGACAATCTGGAAAGTTCTTTCTCTTCCCAGTTTGATTCGTTGAAGTGGGTTAGGTTGTTAAGTTGTTTGTTGTGTCGGCTTTCTCGTGGCCGGTTCAGAACGGTCTAAGTGGTTAATTTTCATTAATGGTATTTGTTGAGGGACAGTTTAGTTATATAACTGGCTAGCCATGGATATCAGATTGAGAATATGGGCATCACCAGTCCAGGTGGGCCCATAAGCCTCTTTGTGATTAACTGTCTCATTTTGATTGGTTATGGGGAAGGTGGCCCATTTTCTATTTCCGCAGGGGTGGAGTGATCAGCTCTGCCCTTGTGAGTTGTATCATGGTTAGGGATAGTGGCAGGAGGTCGATCCCTGACCATGGGGAGCAGTTGGCCCAATAGTAGAATGTGTTCTTGATTGCATTTTTCAGGTTGTTCAAATATAGTGGCAGATGGCCGATCCTTGGCCATACGGGCAGGTGGCCCTTGGGTATTTTTTGTTTTATATTTTATTTTTACTTGTTTCATATACTTTACTTTTCATATTTTGTTACTAGCAATTTTTAACCATTCTTCTCCCCGCCACCTTAGTTTAGAGAGGGGCCTTTTATTAAGGGTTAGATTCTAAATAGGCCTTCCTCCTCTAAAATGAAAATAAAAAGCCAACCCCTTTCATACCATAATTCAGTTGTCTATGTCTTTATTTTAGAAAAGTGGATATGAGTGTCGTGTGTATGCATTTGACTGTGTAAGGTTTAATCTAAATTGCAGTGTAAAAATAAAGCAGCCAGTATTTACCCTGCACAGAAACAAAATAACCCACCCAGGGGGCCCAGGGGAAAGATCATGGATTCCATTTATATCCTTTTACAAAACACAATGAATAATAGTGCAGCATGCCAAAAATCATTTAAGAAAATCTTTACACTTTCACTGATAAAATGTATCTGTTTCTTACATTTTGTAGAACTAGAAACCTAGAGTTCTTTTATTATCATAGCCATCGTCATTTATGTATATGGCGCCAAAAATTCAGCAGCATATGACATAAATGTCATACATGAGAACAGTAAGCATATTAAGAGGTAAATTAGTATAACTGAGTAGAATAATAAATTCATGGATGCAATTAAAGGAACAAAGCACATGGCATACAGGAATAATTCAGATATAACAAGGGACAAACAACTGAGCAGCATAATAAGTGTATAGATGCAATTAACAGAATAGCTTGCTAGGCATACAGAAACAATTCAGAATCATACATGGAAAAGGACCTGCGAGGTAGATGGTTAGAAGGCAGACATGAATCAGACAGTAAAAGAATCGTGTATGTTAGAGCTTACATACTAGAGGGGGGCTGGTAAAGGGAGATAGTAGGATTAAGTGGGACAGTTTATTTTGGGGTATGGACCAGGTGATAGAGCAGTGTGGAGAGACATGGACAATTATTGGCAAAGTAATGGTAAATGTAGTGGATAACTAAGACACTATGGGGGTCATTCCGAGTTGTTCGCTCGTTGCCAATCTTCGCAACGGAGTGATTAAGGCAAAAATGTGCATGCGCATGGTACGCAGTGCGCATGCGCTTAGTATTTTAGCACAAAACTTAGTAGATTTACTCACGTCCGAACAAAGAATTTTCATCGTTGAAGTGATCGGAGTGTGATTGACAGGATGTGGGTGTTTCTGGGCGGAAACTGACCGTTTTCTGGGAGTGTACGGAAAAACGCAGGCGTGCCAGAATAAAACGTGGGAGTGTCTGGAGAAACGGGGAGTGGCTGGCCGAACGCAGGGCATGTTTGTGACGTCAAACTAGGAACGAAACGGGCTGAGCTGATCGCAGTGTAGGAGTAAGTCTCGAGCTACTCAGAAACTGCTAAGAATTTTCTATTCGCAATTCTGCTAATCTTTCATTCGCAATTCTGCTAAGCTAACATACACTCCCAGAGGGCGGCGGCCTAGCGTGTGCAATGCTGCTAAAATCTGCTAGCGAGCGAACAACTCGGAATGAGGGCCTATATGCAATCTATACTGAGAGAGTCACAGAAGAGAGACGTAGGAGGGGACAAAGAAGAGGATGAAATGGAGTAGTGGATGGAGAGGAAAGGGGTAAGGAAAGAGGTTGCCGAGGTGCATGGGGTAAAATAGATGAAGCTACAAGCCGGGTCTCATGGTAGGCTGCAGGCAGGACCTTGGACCTTGTGGTTCTGAGCCAACCCAAAACAATAGGGTTCATGTGTAGGAGGTCCAGGTCCATTTGCATCCTTCAAGCCAGGGCTTTTCCTTAGCTGAATTTAATGCAGGCAGTAGGGTCAACAAGTATTGGCAGATGGTCTGACTGACAGTTCAGGTTGCAGCTGCCCAGATTTTGCGGGTGTGGATGTAGACCATGACAGGCTTTTCCTGGTGGAATAACTGAAAAACTGGAGTCTCCTGGGAATTGGAAGGGCAGCTGTATGCTAAAAATCACTCAATGGCTGACTCTCCACTAGAGTGACCTACACGTGGGCATCTCACTCAACTGACATGTAGGAGAGGACATGAGTCACCCTGTGTATAGGCGCAGGTTGTGGGAGCACAGTGAGCCTGGTGTCTGGAATCTCTTTAATTCGCTGTTGGCTTTCTGCCAGATAATTTGGTATAAGATCTTCCTTATCCAGGAGGCAGGGGATGCGTAAGTCAGCTTTATGGCGAAGTGTAATACACAGCCTGAGTGATCACCAGGCCAGGTTCTGGCCTGGTGTAAGTGCCAGAAAATACCGTATGTCCAAAATCCACCAGTCCCATGCTTCTCCCTTGTGTAGGTCTTCCAATCACAGGTGTGCAGAGACCTCTTGTTCTGGATCTAGAGATTTGTCTTATAGACCAAATGTTGGGTGGACACTGACAGAGTTGAGGACAGGATTTTCACCTTTAACTGTGTACTGTCCCCATGATCTGTGTCTCATCAACCAGTGTAAAGTAGATGAGGACCTTATGAGCATAAGAGGGCACTGGGTTTATATTTGGTTCATAAGTCACAGTTGTAGTTTGTGAGTGTTTTTATTACATTGGTAGAATTGTACCTATAGATGTGCATTTCTGTATAAAGTGTGCATGTTTATGATAAGGCACTCCATTAAAATTATATTTCGTAACTAGATGGAAGTTTAAAAATCAAGGATCGCCCCCTTTTCCCATGTCCTTCCGTCATTAAGAGCATCGGAGCCCTGTAGCTGACTCTATAGGTCTAATTCAGATATGTATGCAAACTCAATGGTTTACATACATCTTTGATGTTAGGCGATCTGAGCACGTAACATAACGTGCATGCAAAAGTAAGTACAAACATAAAAGGACAAAAATAATATATTCATGGCCATCAGTAACTAACACATCTATGCATATATTATCACTGTAACTACAAAACCATTGCTGGCTTAACCTCTACCCCAGTTGATTGGCGCAGCAGACAGGTTCAGAGCCACTGGTTGCAATAAGAATACCAACGGAAGGCATGGGTAAGGCATGGAAGAGTACACGATGGAAGGCAATGTTGCTCATGAGAGCTTGCAATCTATAGGGGAGGGGCTGTCAGAAAAAGATGATATAGAGCAGTGGTTCTCAAACTCGGTCCTCAGGACCCCACAGGGTTCACGTTTTCCATGTCACCCAGCTGCTGCACTGTGTATCACCAACTGCCACATTTTAAAAATGTACATGTGACCTGCAAAACATGAACCGTGTGGGGTTCTGAGGACCGAGATTGAGAACCTGTGATATAGAGGGATGAGTCAGTACGCAAGGACAAAATGGGTCAGTTAGGAGGAGTGCTGGTAGGCATTGAGAGACGTTTGAAAAGATGAGGAATGTCTGATCGGAGGTAAAAGTAACATTAAAATATTATTAATAGATTAGTTTTACACAATAGGGCTACAGAGAAAGGATCAGGAGGAGCCACCCAAAACGACAAAATAACAAATGGGTTTCACTCCACCTCTAGAGTAGCCAGTGTCTCAGTCACCCCTGCATACTGCCTGACTAGTGTTTCTTATCACAAGTTCTAAACTTTTTGTTCCTGGCCAGAGAACATATATAAAATCACTTACCCATTATATAATTGCAAAGCAATCGCGCTTGAAAGTTATCACCCGCTTTATGCCATGACTGGAGCCGCGGCTTGCAATCATTCTCATTGTCACCGCCTCGGTTCAGACCACATCATTGCTAATTTTCTTTCCCATCGATCTCTCCAAGTTCTCGCAGTTTTATATGTTTTATCACCAGACCGTCATATTACTTTAAATTCTGTTGACTTTGACAAGAACCATGCAGGCAGAAAGAAGATGATGTAGGGAAATGATTTTAACGGTTTTGATTATATAACCATTACAGACCAGACAGGACCATTAGAGAGAGAGGCTCTTAAGCAAGCAATGGCAATATTAGCAGGAGGAAATTGCTGTATTCTAATAGAAAGCTTAACAGCAGATAAGAGACTTTTGGTCAAACCGGTTTACAATTTTCATAGATTCTGGACACCCACAGCACATGCCCTGAACGAGGCTTTAGCAAAATGACATACTTTGTGATGGAAAGATAATTGAATTCTCTGCTTTTACTTAAAGGACCACTGCACTTAAAGTGCAAGTTGCTTTATATAAAAGAGATACTAGCAGGAGTATGCACAGGATATTGCTAGCATCTATTCTTGCTTTGTCTGACATATTCTTCAAGTAATACTAACATTGTATAGCCCCAATATATTACACAGCGAGTTCAAAAAGCCCCTCCGCAGGGAGCGCTGTCTCTGGCTGCAGCACATGGTTATACATGTACCAAAAAAAAGAAGGTGTTTAAAATACAGGGCCGTATCTATGTATGGGTGTGCAAGCAGTGCCATAGCACAGGGCCCAAGGCCCAGGGGATGGTCATAGGTGTCATAGGACATTGATGTCCTATGACACCTGCATGTGGCTTGGAACGGCACTGTGCAGACCACTCTTATTACTGATCCATTCCTGCACCATACTGACAGTGACAGCCAACAGCACCGAGGACCAGTGCTAGGCTTTCGCCGGCTGTCCAATGGAATGAGACGTTGCAGCCTGTGAGGAGAGAGGAATGTGTAGCCAGTACAGTGCTCTTAGGGGGTCATTCTGATCCATTCGCTCGCTGCTGTTTTTCGCAGCCGAGCGAACGGGTCTCTTCTGCGCCGGCGCATGCCAGACGACCTGATTGACAGGCAGAGGCGATTGCTGGGCGGGAGGGGGCGGAACAGCAGCGTTTGGCCGCCATTTCGTAGGCGCGGTCCGGCCAACGCAGGCGTGGCCGGACCGAATGGGGGGCGGGCCGCAGCGGCTGCGTGACATCACACGCAGCCTCTGCAGGCCGGGGAGCGAGGAGTAGCTCCCGGCCAGCACGCGAAAGCTGCGCTGGTTGGGAGCTACTCTTGAAGTGCAAAGGCATCGCCGCTGTGTGATGCCTTTGCACTTCTGCGGGGGGGGGGGGGGGGGGGGGCACAGCTCGGAATAACCCCTTAGTGCAGTGCTCTTCTGTTCTGTGTCCCAGAGTCTGCCACTGACAGCATCATAGGGGATAGTCAGTGGGAAAAGTAACACGGGCAGTAATGTTTTGCTTTTTTTTTTTTTGTTCAGTTAAATTTGAGTTCATTTAAGGAACTGGGTCCTATATGTATGTGTGTATGTGTGTGTGTACTATATCTCCTATATAATAGCCCAGATCTGTGACTTTGTGATTCATTTGCTAACGCTGGGCGGAGTCACAACAGTGGGCGGAGTTAGTCAAATGAGTCACAGATCTGGCCAAATCTACAGGAGACTAGGAGCAGAAGCAGATAGTATGGGCATGGCACAGGCAGGGGTGCATACCTCCCAGCTTTCTGCAGGAGCTTTCTTCAGACAGAAGGAGGGACACACACTCGGCGAAAAGGGGGCGTGGCTTCACGGGAGGGCCCCGTTTTCGTCAATGAGGGGGCATGCCCAGCGCTCTGTGAGCTGCTGGCATGCCCCCAGGGGCTGATTATGAGTCCGGGGGGGCCAGGGCACTTGAGACAGGGGAGCCCTATCTCATTGCTGTGCCTGCTGTGGGTTGGGGGCGTGGCCTAACCGCGGGACGCGAGGCCACGCCCCCTTACGCAAATTCCGTGTGTGTTTTTTTTGTTTTTTGTTTTTGCATTTTGGCCCCTCAGCTAGGGGTGAATCCAGAGGAGGTGGTCGCTCCCACCTACACACCCGCACTGGCAGAAGAAAGCAGGGAGACTGCTGCCTCCCTGCAACACCACAGACCTGCCAACACGCAGCAGCGTGTGCTGACAGTTGCTGGCAGGACGGGGGGGGGGGGGGGGGGCTTCTGAGCTGGGACAGAGCTACTCGAGCCAGGGGGCCCCCTAAAACTGTGGGGCCAACGGAACGTACCCCCTGCCCCCCCCCCCCCCTTAATCCGGCTCTGCTGCTGGAACCCCCCCTTAATCCATACCCCCTGATGCCCCCTCTCCCTCTGTCTCCACTATTCACCGCTGCACTGCTAAGCAGAACAGCGAGTACAGGAGCTTTCCAACTGACCCCCCCGTTACCGCGGGACACTGCGACCCGCGGGTGGGACAGACCCAAAAAAATGGGACTGTCCCGCGAAAATCGGGACATTTGGGAGGTATGGGGGTGTGTGAGGGGGTATGCCGTACAGACAGACGGGCACCGGCTCACTGTGTGCTTGACCCCCCCCCCCCCTCTCTGGGGCGGAGGAGCGTCACTTTCTGGCACACTCCACGCTTCTTGGCTGCAGTTTTGTGGGGCACCTGCCACAGTGCAGGTTCCGTACTGCCTCTGTTATCTCCAGCCCCGGCAACCCCACCACTAGCTGCAGCGCTGCCACCCACAGTGAGGTGCGCCCAGCTCCTTCACACACTTTAGCCGGCGGGTAACGCTGCAGAAGTCCGAGCTGCTTGCAGGCTCCGACCCCCTCCTCCCTCCAGCTGCAGCATCTCCTGGGGGCTAACCAGTCACTCCCAGTCTCCCCTCACCACAGTGCCCGGCAGCTGTGCGAGGTCTGCAGTGTGTGACTGAGGAGGGGGGGAGGGATGCGGACGGGCAGAGGAAGCAGGACTCCAGCCTAAGAGAGTCAGCCATGCCAAGTCTTCACCAGCAGCAGATCCCAACAGGTTGGAGTGGAACAGCAGCAGCTAGCAGCAGTGACTCCGGTAAGACACATCTGTCTGTCACCACTGTTTTGTCCCTAATACCAATCTCTCCCGTGCCCTGTGTTCTGTCATGTCCCTGTCACCCCTGGCCTTGCCCTGCCACCCTTATCCTGGCCCTTTCACCCTTATCCTGGCCCTGTCACCCTTATCCTGGCCCTGTCACCCTTATCCTGGCCCTTTCACCCTTATGCTGGCCCTGTCACCCTTATGCTGGCCCTGTTACCCTTATGCTGGCCCTGTTACCCCTATCCTGGCCCTGTTACCCCTGTGCTTGCCCTGTCAACCCTATACTGGCCCTGTCACCCCTGTCCTGTTCCTGCCACCCCTACCCTGGCCTGTCACCCCTATCCTGTCCCTGTCATTTCTGTCCTGGCCCCGTCGCCCCTGTCCTGGCCCCGTCACCCCTTTTCTGACCCTGTCACCCCTGTCCTGGCCCCATCAACCCTGTTCTGACCCTGTCACCCCTGTCCTGGCCCTGTTACTGCATACCCTCCAACTACCTTTTTGGCAGGTACAGTACCCGCAGCGCCTCCAGACCTCTCCCCAATGCACCACACCTCCGCACCTTCCCCTCCACCCCTCCCCCACACGCTGTGCCTCCAGACCCCCTACACCACCCGCGGCTCCCACTCCTCCGCCCCTTCACCACCAACAGCACCTCCAGGCCCCCTCCACCATCCACCCCCTTTATATGTCTCCCCCCACACCTGCCCCCCTCCACCCGCAGCATCTGCAGACACCCTCCTTCATCCGCGGTCCCCCCCTCCCCCACCAATGGCACCACCGCACCTGCCCCTCCACCACCAGCAGCACCTCCGGACCTCCTTCCCTATGCGCTGCACCACCCGTACCTGCCCCTCCCCTACCCATGGCGCTTGCGGACCCCTACCCCACCCCCGGCACTCCCGCCCCTTCCCATCCCACAGCACCTCCGGAACCCTTCACCCATCCACAACATCCCCACAACTGCCCCTCTCCCACCCATGGCACCCCTGCCCCTCCCCCACCTGCAGTGCCTCCGGACCCCTCCCCAATCTGCATCCCCCACTCCTCTGCCCCTCCCCCACCCGCAGCACCTCCCGACTCTTCCCCATCCGGGCCCCACCCCCACTTCTGCCCCCCCCTCCACCTGCAGCATCTACAGACACCATCCGCAGTCCCCCCCGCACCCGCTACATTCTGTACATCGTGCCCTGCAGGTGCTGTTCACGCCGTCGCAAGGGGCTGCACCTCCTTCACCATCGCACGCCCTTTCATTGTGCAATATTTAACCACTAACAAAGGAATGCAGGTAATACTTTATATAATACAAATATTGAACCCCAGAAAGGCATGCAAGGGTTAAGGGGGCGTAGCCCCTTGCGACGGTGTGAAGAGCGCCCGTAGGTCGCGATGAAGCACCTAGTATATATACACACACACACAGTATATCTAGACTATTAATAAAATTGCTAATTTGTATGTATGTTCACGATAAACTCCAGAACTACTGAACCGATTTTGATCGGGTTTCCAGCAAAATGTTACATGAGATCCTCTGAGTAACACAGGCTATGAATCATCATGCTATAATGAATGAAATTATTGACATATCAAATCATCTCTGCTATCTGACCCCTGCAGGTAATGGGGGGAGGTGGTGGGGACAGAGGCACACATGGTTAATGGCCGGGAAGGGGGGGTCAGAGACACACTTGGGTAATCGGGGAGGGGAAGAGACTCTCTTTGTCATTTAGGACAATATTTAGTTTATTTTATTCAAGCGCAGCAGCACAGTGTGTAAAGGCTACCCTGAGCAGCCAGCCAGATGCTACAAGATGGCCCCGGCCACCCAAGTCAGCAGCACTGCAGCCAAACATTATTCATTTCCTCAGCGCACTGCACCCCATGACACTGACTTGTGCCCCTTTGCCCGAACCCCCCGCCCTGTAGCGGTACACATCTTTGTACACTGAGTTGCTGCGCTGAATAAAATAAAATAAAAAGTTCCTAAATGACAGGGGGAGCACATGCCTTGGTGAACCCCTCACTCCCTCACCCTCTCGCCCCATGAATCCGCTTATTGCCATTTGAATTTAAGCACTAACAATTTCCCATTAGGATGTGTGTTGGAATGGTAATAAAGCACAAGGCCAAACCATTAATGTCATCAGTGTGGACTTGTGTAGCGAGGTCTTCTCACATGGTCAGTTATACGTGGATCTCACCCATATCCGTAATGCCACCAATAAAATCATACTCCTAACTGATGACAGTAAAGAAGACACGTAGTGTGGTTCACAACGAGGTATTTACAGATTGACGAAATTGGTAAACAATAAGAAAATAAAAATAAATTTTTACTGCAGAAGATATTAAGGCAGAAGGGGTGAAAGAAAAAAGTTTAATTGAACAAAATTAATAATCACCTGGCAATGACGGGTAGGTACTGCTAGCCCGAACGGAACAACACTTGAAATCAGTGACGTGCGGTGAGGTCAATGGCTGGGGAGGCACTGGCTTCTCCAGTACATCCCCAGCAGCACAAGAACACAAACCTCAACTCACTTTTTAGGAACAGCAGATACATTACGGTATATGGTGGGTCGGCTGGTACTGCAGTCATTGTGTATATACTGTGATTACAGGACAGACCCCAAAGTACCCAGACAGCAGCCAGAGCCGGCTCCAGGCCTACTAGAACACTGAGTGAGATAATTTGAAGTGCCCCCTCTCCCCAATGTGTGCGCCTTCACTCCTATAATAGTGGGCATGGCCTCGCAACTATATATTATGAAATCAACTTATAAATATATATACCGTATTAGCAGCCCCCCTACACACACAATTGGCAGTATTACACATAATGCCCACAGCAGTGCTCCTTACACATAACTCCCCCAGTATAGAGCCAGATAAACGTAATGCCCCCAGTATAGTGCCAGACAAATGTTATGCCCCCAAAATAGTGCCAGTTACACGTAATGCCACCAGTATAGTGCCAGTTACACGTAGTGCCCCCTGTAGTGCCAGTTACACGTAGTGCCAGTTACACATAATGCATCCCGTAGTGCCAGTTACACGCACTGCCAATTACACGTAGTGCCCCCTATAGTTCCATTTACATGTAGTGACCCCCCTGTAGTGGCAGTAACACGTAATGCATCTTGTAGTGCCAGTTACATGTATTCCCCCCCTGCAGTGCCACTTACATGTAATGCACCCTGTAGTGCCAGTTACACGTAGTGCCAATTACATGTAGTCAGTGCCGTAACTAGACATTTTAGCGCTGTGTGCAAGAAACAGCATCGGCGCCCCCCCCCCCCCCCCCCATATTTATAGGAGGGCCAGTGCGCGCCAAGAATATAGGGGTATGACTTCATGGAGAAGGGGCGGGGGCCACAAAATAATACCAAATCATATTAAGCCATATTAAGCTGCACAATAGTCTCCATGATTCAAATTACACCGCACAGTAGCGCCACTTACACACATTATACCAGGTAGCGCTTCATTTTACAAATTACTCTAGGTAGAGCCCCTATCACACATTATGGCATCTAGAGTCACGAGAGAGAGAGAGGGGGGAGAAATAGGGTTGGGAGGGATAGAGAATGAAAGGTGGCTGGTAGAGAGAGAGAGAGAGGGGTGGGAGAGGGAGAGAAAGGTGGGAGAGGGTTAGAGATGCTGTGGCTTAATTTACATGAGCAGCAGCAGCTAAGCATCAGTACTGGGAGCCTAGCCTGAGCACATGGCGGAGAGACATGCACACAGGTACCTATGTAATGGTGGCAGCAGTGCACTCACCCGGCAGCAGCGGTGGCGGAGCCGAGCTTCCTCTTCATGGGAGTGCGGGCAGCCATGGCGGCCGTGGCGGGGGATGTCCCTGTTCAAACCCGTCCTCCCGGCATCCCCTGTGCGGCTCCCTGCTGGGAGGAGGCGCGTCCCTGGACCAGCCTGTATGCTGGAAGGACACTGGGCTGCTGCACGAGTGGAAGAGGAGGGGGGAGGAGTGGAGACTGAGACTGCTGCCCAGCGCTGACGGCTACTGTATATCAGCAGCGATGCGTCTGGCAGAGGCAGCTGGGCGCAACACTAAGGTTAAAAAATGGAAGCAGCCAGCGCTGCAGCTGGTGGCGGCCAAAGGGGGTGTATTCGGATGGTGCGCCCACAGCACAAGTGCGCTGTGTACTAGGCACCATCCGCCCACACCTAGTTACTGCCCTGCCTACAGACACCTTACTGACAGACACCACTTTCTAACACAGATACTGCTTTCTGACACAGACAACGCTTACTGACACAGTTACCCAATACTGACAGATACCACTTGCTAACACAAACGCACTGACACAAGAGCTGACTGACACAGATACACTTAGTGACACATCTTACTGACAGACACACACACTTCCTGACAGACACTTATTGACACAGACACCACTTAGTGACAGATACTGCTTATTGACACAAACACACTGACATGGACACCCCTTAAAATATATACCATTTACTGACACAAGCAGCCCTTACTGACATTACTCGCACGTCATTATACATACTTACTGATAGACACACTTTAGTAACAAAGATACCCCTTACAGACACACAGAAGATACCACTTACTGACCGATGCCCAGCCCTAACTGGCACACATACTTACCGACACACTCATTTATTATGCATTCACACAGCCCTCCTCCTCCCAAAGCTCACTGTCACCCCCTCTTCCGCCGGCCATTAGCAAGTGAATGTTGCAGCAAACACCCCTAACCCCCTAATCCCCCCACCCCCCTTCCCCGCAATTCCCGGGTCAATGCCGCCGACTTTAATGCTATTTATCTCTGCTTCTATGTGGTCCACTGACTTGCCTTTGGTACCCCCGAAAACTAGAGAGTCTCACCTTTACAAAGATACCTGTCCCGTGATTAGGAGCCTTGTAGGAGCGGAGATAACAAGTTTCAAAACGGACCTGCCACAGCTTGCTTTCCTATTGGTTGATGGAGAGCCGATCAGCTCAGCTCAGCCAGCGCCGTGGATCCCCTGAGACCTGCTGCGACCTAAGCGGCAGTTCTCCGCTGCTGTCACACTTTGCAAGAGCAGCTGGGGGGACGAAGCACACGGGTAAACTGCCTGATCAGCGCTGCCTGCTGTAATATACACAGCGGGCCGCGCAGCAGGTGTCTGAAGGTAGGGGGCCTGCTAATAGTCACGGTGTATGCGGACAGCGGATGGTGCGCCCACAGGGAAAATGCGCTGTGGGCAAAGCACCAACTGCCCACACCTAGTTACGGCTCTGCATGTAGTGCCAGTTACACGTAGTGCCCCCTGTCTTGGATGTGGGGATAAGCTACCCCCCGGCGGGAGAGTGCAGCAGGCACGGTGCTGCTGCTCAGAGCCGGCCCTAGACAATTTGATGCACTAGGCAAGATTTTTGTTGGTGCCTCATAGCAGATAATCCCATCCCTCCTCCCAGTATGCTGTGCACGGCCAGAGAGTTGGCTACAGCAGCTCACCGTCGACCTGAAGAGTGATGATTGATGTCATCACCTTTCATTTGAACTGATGACACCACTACTATGGGTCCCATCAGAGTTTCCCAAACTCCACCATTACAGTCCAGGTTTTCAGGATATCCATGCTTGAGGCCAGATAGTTAAGTCAGATCGACTGAGTTACTAAGTCACCTGTGCTCAAGCATGGCTACCAAGTCACCTGTGCTCAAACATGGCTATCCTTAAAACCTGGACTGGATATCGGAGTATGCAAAACTCAGGCCTACATTAAAAAAAGCTAGATCCAAATAAAAATACATTGAAAATGCCAGACCCATACATATATTAAGAGAGCCAGATCCACATGAAAATACACTGAAAATACCAGATCCACTGAAAATACATGAACAAAAAAACAGATCAATATAAAATTACATTAAAAAAACAAAAAAACAGATCTACATAAAAATACAGAGGGTGTGGGGTGACGGACTGTGACCAGTGGGTAGATGTGTGGGGTAACAGGCTGTGAGCGGGTGACATATTGTGTGAGGTGATAGCATGTGAACATGGGTAGAGGGTGTGGGGTGACAAGCTGTGACTGTTAGGTTTTGTGGTGATGAGCTGTGGCCGGGGGACAAAGGTGAATACATTATTGATTACGGGTGATGAGCTGTGATTGGGGACAATGGGTGTGGGTGACGGTTTGTGACCAGGGAACACAGGAATTTGTGGATGCTGACTGGGAGCCAGAGTCGAGAGAGGAGGGGGGGATACAATAAAAAATCCAATTCAACCCCTTTCACAGGTCCATTGCTGTTAGTGTATATATTACAGATAAAAGCATGCATGGGTGGTCTTCAGTATGCCGGCTGTTGGGATCCCGGTGCTCAGTTTACTGGCGCCGGAATCCCGACACATGGCATACCGACAATTATTCTCACTCTTGGGGGTCCCACCGTGCCCGCAGCGCGGCGAGTGCAGCGAGCCCGCAAGGGGCTCATTTGCACTTGCCCTGCTGTCGGTATGCCGGCGGCAGGGATCCCGGCGATGGTATGCTGGGAGCCCGACCGCCGGCAAACCATACTACACCTGCATGCATATAGAAGAGCGAAAGGCCAACATACAGTACTGTATAATATGGGGGGAGGGGTTTACAGGGTGACAGACACACAAAGGTAGTGGGAACAGTGTATCAAACATGGGGGGGCTAGGGGGTACAAGGTGTCACACATACAGGGGTAGGGGGGTATAGGCGGTCGCACACCAGGGTGAGGAGGTACAGGGGGTCACACACACACACAAAGTTACCAGGTTACTCACCGTGCTGTGTCTAATCAACTTCGGGATGAGCTGCACTGCTGTAGGGTGTGATTGAGGGAGGCCCGCGGACCCAGGTACAGCTCAGAGGAGGTCGGCGGAAGGAGGATCCACGTTGGATGCGGTGGCTGGCTGACTGCACAGTCAGACTCCGCAAAGGCTGCTGCATCTAGGCATGTGCAGTGCAGAAGTGCAGCAGCCCTCCCCCAGGACCAGCAGTCATATTTGCTAGTGGCAGCCGGCCAAGTTAGTGTTAGTGGCAGCCAGCTCTCCCCCCACCCTACTCTGGCATGGCAGGCAGGTATTGCCAGCTGTGCATCCCTCAGCTGCCAACTCAGGTCAGCTTAATAAGCTGCCCTGCCAGCGGCCTCCCTAACAGAGCGGCGTGTTTGAAATTTGCCTCTCTGGTGCTCCCTCCCACTGCAGGCTCAGCTCAGCTGTGTGAGCTGTCCTGCCGGCTGCTGCCCGATCTCAATGGAGACGGGCAGCGCAAATGCAGCGTTCGCCGGCGGGTGACCCGCCTGAGAGGAAGAGGAGAGTGCCGGGCCGGCCGCTGCTGCTCTGGGTTTCCCGCTGCCACCTCCATGCCCGCTGGTATACACTAAATGCCGCTGCTGCACTTTGCTCTCCCGCTCCCCGGTGCTGTCGGCTACGTCTGCAGGGTGATCACTGGGTGCGGGCGGCTGTGGGGTAACGTTGATCACCGGGTGCGGGCGGCTGTGGGGTAACGGTGATCACCAGGTGCAGGTGGCTGCAGGCTCCCACCACCAGCAGCAGGTGAGGAGGAGCCAGGGGAAGGGGATAATAATTATAGGCAGCTCTGAGACCCTTGTCCCGCCGCCGCTTACGGGTGATTGGACCAGCAGATACAGCACTGGATCCGCTGTCCAATCACATGTGCCTCGCTGACAGGGATGTGCTTCTTGTCAGCGAGGCACTTCTATAAGTGCCGCTTTTTACAGTTTTTTCAATGGGCTTTTATAGCCCAGCGCTTGGCCTCTCCCCCCCCTCTCTATCTCATTCTCTTTGACTACGGGAGGCACTGCTATCAGTGCCTCCCAAACGACTTTAATTAGTTACAATGATCAGAATAATATAAAGAGGATACTTATGACACAGAATATGTGTCATAAGTATCTTCTTTGTATTATCTTAATCATTAATGTCTGGGGAATGACAGGGGAGGCACTGCCTCCCCTGACTGCACGTCCCTGCTTGAAATGCTCTATTGCAGTGGTTCTCAAACTCAATCCTCAGGACCCCACACAGTTCACGTTTCCATGTCACCCGGCAGGTGCACTGTGTATCACCAACTGTCACATTTTAAAAATGTACAGGTGACCTGCAAAACATGAACCATGTGGGGTCCTGAGGACTGAGTTTGAGAACCTGTGCTTTATTGGGTGCCATCTAGTGACTGCCGGTGGACAAAACACTTAAATTCCCCCTACAGAGGTGAAGAGCAGCATTAGCCTTTTATTATATAGGAAAATTGCTGCAATTCATATATGCCTGCCTGTTTAATAGGACACCCCATCGGAAGTGCCTTGGGCCCCCCTTATCCTGATTCCTTAATCCGGCTCTGCTTACACCTGCCCCATGCTAAGTGCAGGAAGATTGTGATTTTGATGTTGTCTCTGCATACCACCACTCAGAATAGCAAGTTCCTCTCTCTGACCATGACCCCCCTCGCCGCCCCAAAGCACACCCCACCCCTCCACACCACACCCATATAATTTTTTTTTTCATAGTGTGTTCACATTGTTGTCACCAAGTCACAGCCCATTTAGCAGCCATAGAGAAAACACTGAGTTGCGTTCAGCTCCAAATTCATCATAATATGCGACTGCAGCCATCCACACGTGCACGGGTGGCTAGAAGTCACTAGACACGGCTGCGTTTGGTCTTGCACATAAATCAGAATCACAAAATGTTTTATATCGGTAAGAAATAAGGATGTTTCCAGGGACAAACAGTTCCAGCAGCACGTATTAGAAACGCTGGACTGTCCCTGTAAATTAGCGGCAGGTGACAACTTTTATAGCTGCAATAGACATAATACAGCAATTACTATACGAGCAGCTCTGCATAATTTGCCGTGCAGTAGATGAGAAAAATAAATGGGGTTATATATCAGCACAACGTGGCCAGGAATCCGGTCCCTCCTAAAAGATTCTATTGTGACCTCAGGGCATCCACGTGTTTGGTTTTTCTGCTAATGTCGTGACTTGCCTTTGGTCATAAACTTGCCACACGTAAAGAAAACCTCCCAATTGTTGCGGCACATCGAAACCGGGTGATCTTCTCTTGCTTGGAATGTGGCTGCATCCTGCCAGCTTTCGGAGTGTATTAGTATTCAGCTGGCAGCCAACTGTAGGTTTGGGATTTATTTATTTATTTATTTATTTTGTGTGTCCATAACCAGAGGGAACAATCACACTGAAGCGGTTTTCCGGCTATAAAGCAGCCAACATAATTGGTTTTAATTTTAATTTTTGTAATGGCTTTAAATTAATAGGAGCAGCTGCTGTCACAGTGTGTGGGTGTCCTTTTCCAGAAGGCAGAGAGCAAAAAAATAAAAATAAAATAATCATGAAAAAAAAGAGGAAGAAAAGTAAATAGTGTAGTGTGTAGGACAACAGAGGTTAATTCAAGAATCGGCGCAATGTCTTTGGCTTAGCAGAGAAGCAGAATGGAAGATCCAGGACAGAGACTCCCCCACCTCCCTAATTCCAGGATAAGATCAAAATCTTATTAGCCTTTAATATTGCTGCCTGTGTCAGATCACTAAACTCACTGTCTCCCCATGACTCACTTAAATAGATTAGTGGTTACAAAGTGCTAGAAGAGATAAGAATAGATAAGCAAGGGAAGAAATCCTAATATCATTATTTTTAGAAGATGTGGTTTGAATAGGGACCTCCTGCCATTAACCCTCTGACTACCGTATGGATCCACTAGGAATTATTTAGATTTTTTTTCTTTTTAGTAGCATATATCAGGATTATGCTGCACCTAAAGTCTTACGGGTGATCTGTTTAAAGCCAGGCAGAGTTCACACCAACATGAAAACCTCTGAGCAGGTTTGGAAAAAAAAAAACAGGTTATTAAAAAAAAAATGTTTGTTTTAAACCAGGTTTTTTCATTTAAACCAGTTTTTTTTTTTTTCATGTATTATATCCTGCTAATTATATTAATACTGTGAAACATTGCTGTGTATTGCAAACATGCTTAAAAGCATGTTGTAATGTTTTCTAACATTAACAATGCAAAATTATTAGGCTTTGATATGATTTATTTTTCTTTCAATAAAACCAATTTTTACTGGTTATGATTTTTATTACATCTGAATATATGTAGATTGACTAAACATATTAATTTAAAACATCCAAAGTAAGAAATTGAAAATCAGTTCATGTTAAGCATTAGTCCTACTTATCTCCTATATATTTGCCTTAATCTGTGACTCTGTGCCCGTAACGCTGGGCGGAGTCACAGAGCTGGGCGGAGTCAACTGCATCTGCTGCAGGGAGCTACCCCATACCCAGCGCCAGCAGCAGTCAGGTGCAAGACCCTACCTTACAGTATAGGAGGTGAGGATGGCCACTAGCTGCCGGCTGCTGTGCCTGTCCTCCCCCCCCCCCCCCCCCCCCCAATCACCTGTGACAGCGGGCTGTGTGCTGTGCGGGTCTCGAAAAGGGGGCGGAGCTACGGCGTCATGAGGGGGCGGAGTTACACGGAATAGAGGGGCGGAGCTACACGGGACCAGACAGCTGAACAGTGGTGGAATCAGCATTGCAGTGACGGCCAGCCAGACTTGGTAAGTGGAGGGTGAGAGAGAAATGTGTGTGCGTGTGTGTGTGTGTGTGTGTGTGTGTGTGTGTGTGTGTGTGTATATATGGTGGGGTGTGTGTGTTTGTATATATGTGTGAATTGCGTGTGTGTGTGTGTGTGTGTGTGTGAGGTATGTCTGTGTGTGCGCACTTTATGGACGCCACTGCTGGGGGGGCCATTACATGCAAGGACGCTACTAATATAGGGGGGGCATTACGTATAAGGACGCTACTACTATAGGGGGGCATTACGTATAAGGACGCCACTGCTGGGGGGGCCATTACATGCAAGGACGCTACTAATATAGGGGGGGCATTACGTATAAGGACGCTACTACTATAGGGGGGCATTACGTATAAGGACGCTACTACTATAGGGGGGGCATTACGTATAAGGACGCTACTACTATGGGGGGGCATTACGTATAAGGACGCTACTACTATAGGGGGGCATTACGTATAAGGACGCTACTACTAAGGGGGGGCATTACGTATAAGGACGCTACTACTATAGGGGGGGCATTACGTATAAGGACGCTACTACTATGGGGGGGCATTACGTATAAGGACGCTACTACTATAGGGGGACATTACGTATAAGGAGGCTACTAATACTGGGGGGCATTACATATAAGGACGCTACTACTGGGGGGGGATTATGTATAAGGACTCTATTACTTCTGGGGGGCATTATGTATAAGGACGGTGCTACTACTACTGGGAGGGCATTACATGTAAGGATGCTACTACTACTGGGGGGGCATTATGTATAAGGACGGTACTACTACTGGGGGCACATTATGTATAAGGATGCTACTACTACAGGGGTGGCATTACATATAAGGACGCTACTATTACTGTTGGGGGGCATTACATATAACTGCTACTACTACTGGGGGGGCATTACGTATAAGGACACTACTACTACTGGGGGCCATTATGTATAAGGACGCTACTACTACGGGTGGGGCATTACGTATAAGGACGCTACTACTATAGGGGGGGCATTACGTATAAGGACGCTACTACTATAGGGGGGCATTACGTATAAGGACGCTACTACTATAGGGGGGGCATTACGTATAAGGACGCTACTACTATGGGGGGGCATTACGTATAAGGACACTACTACTATGGGGGGGCATTACGTATAAGGACGCTACTACTATAGGGGGGCATTACGTATAAGGACGCTACTACTATGGGGGGGCATTACGTATAAGGACGCTACTACTATAGGGGGGGCATTACGTATAAGGACGCTACTACTATGGGGGGGCATTACGTATAAGGACGCTACTACTATAGGGGGACATTACGTATAAGGAGGCTACTAATACTGGGGGGCATTACATATAAGGACGCTACTACTGGGGGGGGATTATGTATAAGGACTCTATTACTTCTGGGGGGCATTATGTACAAGGACGGTGCTACTACTACTGGGAGGGCATTACATGTAAGGATGCTACTACTACTGGGGGGGCATTATGTATAAGGACGGTACTACTACTGGGGGCACATTATGTATAAGGATGCTACTACTACAGGGGTGGCATTACATATAAGGACGCTACTATTACTGTTGGGGGGCATTACATATAACTGCTACTACTACTGGGGGGGCATTACGTATAAGGACACTACTACTACTGGGGGCCATTATGTATAAGGACGCTACTACTACGGGTGGGGCATTACGTATAAGGATGCTACTATTACTGTTGTGGGGCATTACATATAACTGCTACTACTACTGGGGGGGCATTATGTATAAGGACACTACTACTATTGGGGGGCATTATGTATTAGGACACTACTACTACTGGGGGGGCATTATGTATAAGGATGCTACTACTACTGGGGGGGCATTATGTATAAGGATGCTACTACTACTGGGGGGGCATTATGTATAAGGACGCTACTATTACTGTTGGGGAGCATTACATATAACTGCTACTACTACTGGGGGGGGCATTATGTATAAGGACACTACTACTATTGGGGGGGGCATTACGTATATGGACGCTACTACTACGGGTGGGGCATTACGTATAAGGACGCTACTACTACGGGTGGGGCATTACGTATAAGATGAATAAGATTGTGCTACATTGTGGCGTAATTTTAAATGGGGGTACTATTGTGTGGCCATGCCCCTTAGTTGTGAGACCACCCCACTTTTCCCGATGCACAACAAAGGAATATGGGAGGGCGCAAAATTCATAGTTTGCAGGGGGGCGCCGAACACCCTAGCACCGGCCCTGGCCACCAGTAGCAAAAGTACACCACGGCCACTGACACTATCTGCAGGGAGGGGAACAGCGCTGATATGGAGGGTACTTGCAGGCAGCGAGTCGCCGCCCGCAGCTCCTCTCCCACCTACACACCATACCTGCCGCCTGACACCCACACCCCAGGGAGAGGGCGCTAACTCAGGCACCGCTAGATCAGCATCTGCAGCATACAGACAAGGGCTGCCATGCTCAACGGCAAGCGGTGCGGAGCATGTGCAGCGGGACAGCGCCAGGACGGGACACGCACTAATCAACATTGCTGCTGGGCCGGAGCTCCCTCCGTCTGCAGCCTAAGGACGCGCGCCGCACCTCTCCAGGGAAACACCATGCCTGCCCGCCCACAGGGCTCCGGACGCTTACCTATGCTCCGCGATCACAGCAGCTGACGCTGCCATGCAGGATGGAGGAATGACGCCCGTCAGACGGGGCGGACAGTGTGCGGCGGAACGGGGCCAGGAAGGAATGCTGACCACGACCCATTGCTGCTGGGTCTGAGCTCCCTCCCTCTGCAGTCACCATCTCACAGCAGCAGCCTGGAGGTTAGTGGCCACCACGACCCGCACATCCTTACCTCACACATACCTCACACATACCTCACACATACCTCACATATACCTCACACATACCTCACATACCTCACACATGAGAGCAAAGGTACACACACTGTGACATCACACCTGTAGCCCACCCCTATATCTGCTAAGTACTCCCCGTCACTATGCCCTGTCACCCTCATCCTGCTCTCTAACTGCCTGTCTGTGTACTGGCCTTCACCCCTCTCACACCATCACCAACCCTCACTAACTACCACAGAAACTATGTGCACTGATATCTGCCCCTCCACCACCTGCAGCGCCCCTGGACCCCTCCCCATCCCCCGCAAACCCCCGCACCTGCCCCTCCACCACCCGTGGCACCCCCACCCACTGCGCCTTCGGACCCCCTACACCACCCGCAGTGTCTTCCAAACCCCTCCCCCATCTGCAGCAGCCCCTCCCCCATCCGCCACACCCCGCATCTGGCTCTCCCCCGTCCGCTGCACCTTTGGATCCCCTACCCCACCCACGCAGCAGGCCCTTCCCAATCTGCATCGCCTACACCATTCGCAACAGCACCGCACCCGCCACCCACGTTACCCCCGCATCCACCCCTCCCCCACCCACCGCGCCCCCTGGACACCTCCCCCATCCACTGCACACCCGCACCCACCCCTTCCCCATCTGCAGCGCCTTCGGAACCCCTCCTCCATCCGCAACAGCCCTGCAGCTGCCATCCCCCACCTGTGACACCCCTGCTCCTACCCCACACACAGCGCCTTCATACCCCCTCCCCCATCCGCGGTCCCCACTCCCCAAACCCCTTCCGGTTGCAAGGGACTACGCCCCCTTCACCATCGGACGCCCCATCATTGTGCAATATTCAAACACTAACAAAACTAGGAATGCAGGTAATACTCCATATATTGAACCCCAGAAAGGCGTGCAGGGGTTAAGGGGGCGTAGCCCCTTCCGACGGTGTGAAGAGCGCCCGTAGGGCGCGATGAAGCACCTAGTTACTTATAATTAAATACCACTGGCATTAAACATTTTTAATAAAAAAACACTTGTTTTATAGTAAAACAGGCTTTTTGTTAAGAAGTCACAGTACCGTGCCTATAGTCACAGCATAATAAAAAGTATATTGAAAAAATAAATAAAAAACAGTTGGTTTTAACCAGCCAACCCGGCCTCTGAGGAAATGGCCTCTTGCCCCAATGTGTTAAGACATAATTTTACATTTCTTTTAAACCAAGATTTACATATTCATTTTTCTGAGTATAAAAGCAGTACCCTTCCATTCTGAAGACCAACAGTGGACCTGTAAATGGGTCTCCAATCTTCTGCCTACTATTCCCCTGGAGGTGGTCATGCAGTGCTGGTGCAGGGCTCACCAGGGTTCTCCTGCCTGCCCCATCCCTGAACAGGTGACATTACGCAAGGGGGTGGGGTGAGAATGCCAGCAGGAGAAAGTATACAGATGGTGGAGGGGGGCAGTGATGGTGACACCCCCGGGGCCCTGTACCCTGGGCGACGGCATCACTCACACACCCCATACCTATGGCCCAGCACCACATATCTCTCTTAAGGGGCGTACTGACGGGGGAGATGTGTGCTGAGCAATCTTAACACAGACCGCTCAGCACTCATCTCTTCCCCCGCTCAGCACAGCGTGATGTGCTGAGTGAGGGGACGGACGGGGGGCCGCTCACTTCACACAGCGGTGAAGTAAGCGACCCGCTAGATTGAGCCTGCATGCAGGCTCAATCTAGCACCAGCGATAGCGACGCGCGGGGCTGCGCATCGCTATAACTGGGGGGCATAATAACGACAGATCCGTGCATAAAATCTAGTCAGATTGCTTAGATTTTAAACACGGATCTTTCCGTGTGTACCCCCCTTTAGGAGTAAATTTGTGCCTATGCCTCAGGGTGCCTAGGGTGTGTGGCCTCAGTAAAAGGGGCGTGTCTTCATGGGAATACCGCGGCCGCCTGCCGTGCCTTGTTTTTGTCAGCGTGGGGTCTTGGCGAGTACTCTGTGAGCTGCTGGCATGCCACCATTCCATCTGTGTCCTGATAGACGCTGTGTATATGCAAACAGCATCTATTCTCCGCTGCTCTACAGCAGAGCAGTAAAGGATAGGAGTCTCCCAACTGCCCCTACCCCACCGTGGGACACTCCGGCCCGATGGTGGGACAGCGGGACAGTCCCAAAAAAATGGGATTGCCCTGCGAAAATCGAGACAGTTGGGAGGTATGCTCACTGCAGGTGGAACAGATATAACATATGCAGAGCGATTTTGATGCGAGAGGGGCGTATCTAAACTCAAATCTATTTTGTAGTGTAAAAATAAAGCTGTCCAGCAAAAGCAGCCAGTACTAGCCTGCGATATAAAAGAAAGAAATAAAAAATAAGATTTTACTCACCGGTAAATCTATTTCTCGTAGTCCGTAGTGGATGCTGGGGACTCCGTAAGGACCATGGGGAATAGCGGCTCCGCAGGAGACTGGGCACAGCTAAGAAAGATTTAGGACTACCTGGTGTGCACTGGCTCCTCCCACCATGACCCTCCTCCAGACCTCAGTTAGGATACTGTGCCCGGAAGAGCTGACACAATAAGGAAGGATTTTGAATCCCGGGTAAGACTCATACCAGCCACACCAATCACACTGTATAACTCGTGATACTATACCCAGTTAACAGTATGAACATAACAGAGCCTCTCAACAATAACCCTTTTAGTTAATGATAACTATATACAAGTATTGCAGACAGTCCGCACTTGGGACGGGCGCCCAGCATCCACTACGTACTACGAGAAATAGATTTACCGGTGAGTAAAATCTTATTTTCTCTGACGTCCTAGTGGATGCTGGGGACTCCGTAAGGACCATGGGGATTATACCAAAGCTCCCAAACGGGCGGGAGAGTGCGGATGACTCTGCAGCACCGAATGAGAGAACTCAAGGTCCTCCTCAGCCAGGGTATCAAATTTGTAGAATTTTGCAAACGTGTTTGCCCCTGACCAAGTAGCAGCTTGGCAAAGTTGTAAAGCCGAGACCCCTCGGGCAGCCGCCCAAGAAGAGCCCACTTTCCTCGTGGAATGGGCTTTTACAGATTTAGGGTGCGGCAGTCCAGCCGCAGAATGTGCAAGTTGAATCGTGCTGCAGATCCAGCGAGCAATCGTCTGCTTAGAAGCAGGAGCACCCAGCTTGTTGGGTGCATACAGGATAGATAGCGAGTCAGTCTTCCTGACTCCAGCTGTCCTGGAAACATATACTTTTCAGGGCCCTGACTACGTCCAGTAACTTGGAATCCTCCAAGTCCCAAGTAGCCGCAGGCACCACAATAGGTTGGTTCACATGAAAAACTGATACCACCTTAGGAAGGAATTGGGAACGAGTCCTCAATTTCGCCCTTCCCATATAAAATACAGATAAGGGCTTTTGTCAATTCTGATACACGCCTGGCCGACGCCAAGGCCCACAGAATGACCACTTTCCACGTGAGTTATTATAGCTCCACGGATTTAAGTGGCTCAACCCAATGCGACTTCAGGAAATCCAACACCACGTTGAGATCCCACGGTGCCACTGGAGGCACAAACGGGGGCTGACTATGCAGCCCTCCCTTAACAAAAGTCTGAACTTCAGGCAGTGAAGCCAGTTCCATTTTGGAAGAAAATCGATAGAGCCGAAATCTGGACCTTAATGGAACCCAATTGTAGGCCCATAGTTACCTCTGACTGTAGGAAGTGCAGAAATCGACCTAGCTGAAATTTCTCCTTTGGGGCCTTCCTGGCCTCACAGTACGCAACATATTTCCGCCATATGCGGTGATAATGGTTAGCGTTCACTTCTTTCCTAGCTTTAAATAGCGTAGGGATAACTTCCTCCGGAATTCCCTTTTCCTTCAGGATCCGGCGTTCAACCGCCATGCCGTCCAACGCAGCCGCGGTACGTCTTGGAACAGACAGGCCCCCTGCTGCAGCAGGTCCTGTCTGAGCGGCAGAGGCCATGGGTCCTCTGAGATCATTTCTTGGAGTTCTGGTTACCAAGCTCTTCTTGGCCCTCCCGGAACAATGAGTATAGTTCTTACTCCTCTCCTTCTTATTATTCTCATTACCCTGGGTAAGAGAGGCAGAGAAGGGAACACATACACCGACTGGTACACCCACGGTGTTACCAGAGCGTCCACAGCTATCGCCTGAGGGTCCTTGACCTGGCGCAATATCTTTGTAACTTTTAGTTGAGGCGGGACGCCATCATGTCCACCTGTGGCCTTTCCCAACGGTGTACAATCATTTGGAAGACTTCTGGATGAAGTCCCCACTCTCCCGGGTGGAGGTCGTGTCTTCTGAGAAAGTCTGCTTCTCAGTTGTCCACTCCGGGAATGAACACTGCTGACAGTGCTAACAAATGATTTTCCGCCCATCGGAGAATCCTTGTGGCTTCTGCCATCGCCATCCTGCTTCTTGTGCCGCCCTGTCGTTTACATGAGCGACCGCCGTGATGTTGTCTGACTGCATCAGCACCGGCCGGTGTTGAAGCAGGGGTCTAGCCTGACTTAGGGCATTGTAAATGGCCCTTAGTTCCAGAATATTTATGTGTAGGGAAGTCTCCTGACTTTTCCATAGCCTTGGAAGTTTCTTCCCTGTGTGACTGCCCCCCAGCCTCGAAGGCTGGCATCCGTGGTCACCAGGACCCAGTCCTGTATGCCGAATCTGCGGCCCCCTAGAAGATGAGCACTCTGCAGCCACCACAACAGCGACACCCTGGCCCTTGGAGACAGGGTTATCCGCCGATGCATCTGAAGATGCGACCCGGACCACATGTCCAACAGATCCCACTGGAAAATCCTTGTATGGGACCTGGCGAATGGAATTTCTTCGTAAGAAGCTACCATCCTTCCCAGGGCTCGCGTGCATTGATGCACCGACACCTGTATACGTATTAGGAGGTCTCTGTCTAGAGACGACAACTCCTTGGACTTCTCCTCCGGGAGAAACCCTTTTTATCCTGTTCTGTGTCCAGAACCATACTCAGGAACAGTAGACGCGTCGTAGGAACCAGCTGCGACTTTGGATGTTCAGAATCCAGCCGTGCTGTTGTAGCACTTCCCGAGATAGTGCTACTCCGCCGAACAACTGCTCCCTGGACCTCGCCTTTATAAGGAGATCGTCCAAGTACGGGATAATTATTTCGGCCATTACCTTGGTAAATACCTCGGTGCCGGGGACAGACCAACGGCAACGTCTGGAATTGGTAATGACAATCCTGTACCACAATTTTGAGGTACTCCTGGTGAAGAGGGTAAATAGGGACATGCAGGTAAGCATCCTTGATGTCCAGTGATACCATGAAATTCTCCAGGCTTGCAATAATCGCCCTGAGCGATTCCATTTCGAACTTGAACCTTCGTATATAAGTGTTCAAGGCTTTCAATTTTAGAATGGGTCTCACCGAACCGTCTGGTTTCGGTACCACAACATTTTGGAATAGTAACCCCGGCCTTGTTGAAGGAGGGGTACCTTGATTTCACCTGCTGGAGGTGCAGCTTGTGAATTGCCGCCAGTACTACCTTTCTCCGAGGGCAGCAGGCAAGGCTGAGGTGAGGTAACGGCGAGGGGGAGTCGCCTCGAACTCCAGCCTGTATCCCTGTGATACTATTTGCAGAACCTAGGGATCCACCTGTGGGCAAACCCACTGGTCCCTGAAGTTCCCGAGACGCGTCCCTACCGCACCTGTCTCCACCTGTGGAGCCCCAACGTCAAGCGGTGGACTCAGAGGAAGCGGGGGAAGATTTTTGATCCTGGGAACTGGCTGCTGGTGCAGCTTTTTCCTTCTTCCCTTGTCTCTGTGCAGAAAGGAAGCGCCTTTGACCCGCTTGCTTTTCTGAAGCCGAAAGGACTGTACCTGAAAATACGGTGCTTTCTTAGGCTTTTGTGAGGAAACCTGAGGTAAAAAAATTTCTTCCCAGCTGTTGCTGTGGATACGAGGTCCCAGAGACCATCCCCAAACAATTACTCACCCTTATAAGGCAGAATCTCCATGTGCCTTTTATAGGCAGCATCACCTGTCCACTGCCTGGTTTCTAATACCCTCCTGGCAGAATGGACATTGCATTTATTCTGGATGCCAGCCGGCAAATATCCCTCTGTGCATCCTTTATATATAAGACGACGTCTTTAATATGCTCTATGTTAGCAAACTATTATCCCTGTCTTAGAGTATTAATATTATCTGACAGGGTATCAGACCACGCTGCAGCAGCACTATTTATGCTGAGGCAATTGCAGGTCTCAGTATATAACCTGAGTGTGTATATACAGACTTCAGGATAGCCTCCTGTTTTTTATCAGCAGGCTCCTTCAAGGTGGCCGTATCCTAAGACGGCAGTGCCACCTTTTTTGACAAACGTGTGAGCGCCTTATCCACCCTAAGGGATATCTCCCAACGTGACCTATCCTCTGGCGGGAAAGGGTACGCTATCAGTAACTTTTTAGAAATTACCAGTTTCTTATTGGGGGAACCCACGCTACTTTACACACTTCATTCATTCATCTGATGGGGGTACAAAACACTGGCTGCTTTTTCTCCCCAAAAATAAAACCCCTTTTATGTGGTACTTGGGTTCATGTCAGAAATGCGTAACACATTTTTCATTGCCGAGATCATGTAACGGATGTTCCTAGTGGATTGTGTATATGTCTCAACCTCGTCGATACTGGAGTCAGACTCCGTGTCGACATCTGTGTCTGCCATCTGAGGTAACGGGCGCTTTTTTGAGCCCCTGATGGCCTTTGAGACGCCTGGGCAGGCGCGGGCTGAGAAGCCGGCTGTCCCACAGCTGTTTTACGTCATCCAGCCTTGTAAGGAGTTGACATTGTCGGTTAATACCTTCCCCCTATCCATCCACTCTGGTGTCGGCCCCACAGGGGACGACATCCCATTTATCGGCCTCTGCTCCACCTCCACGTAACCTTCCTCATCCCACATGTCGACACAGCCGTACCGACACACAGCACACACACAGGGAATGCTCTGACTGAGGACAGGACCCCACAAAGTCCTTTGGGGAGACAGAGAGAGAGTATGCCAGCACACACCAGAGTGCTATATAATGCAGGGATTAACACTATAACTGAGTGATTTTTCCCCCAATAGCTGCTTGTATAAACAATATTGCGCCTAAATTTAGTGCCCCCCCTCTCTTTTTAACCATTTGAGCCTGAAAACTACAGGGGAGAGCCTGGGGAGCTGTCTTCCAGCTGCACTGTGAAGAGAAAATGGCGCCAGTGTGCTGAGGGAGATAGCTCCGCCCCTTTTTTGCTGACTTTTCTCCCGCTTTTTTATGGATTCTGGCAGGGGTATTTATCACATATATAGCCTCTGGGGCTATATATTGTGATATATTTGCCAGCCAAGGTGTTTTTATTGCTGCTCAGGGCGCCCCCCCCCAGCGCCCTGCACCCTCAGTGAGCGGAGTGTGAAGTGTGTATGAGGAGCAATGGCGCACAGCTGCAGTGCTGTGCGCTACCTTGGTGAAGACTGATGTCTTCTGCCGCCGATTTTCCGGACTCTTCTTGCTTCTGGTTCTGTAAGGGGGCCGGCGGCGCGGCTCTGGGACCGAACATCAATGGCCGGTTCCATGCGGTCGATCCCTCTGGAGCTAATGGTGTCCAGTAGCCTAAGAAGCCCAAGCTACCACCAGTTAGGTAGGTTCGCTTCTTCTCCCCTTAGTCCCTCGCTGCAGTGAGTCTGTTGCCAGCAGATCTCACTGTAAAATAAAAAACCTAAAATATACTTTCTCTCTAGGAGCTCAGGAGAGCCCCTAGTGTGCATCCAGCTCAGCCGGGCACAGGATTCTAACTGAGGTCTGGAGGAGGGTCATGGTGGGAGGAGCCAGTGCACACCAGGTAGTCCTAAATCTTTCTTAGCTGTGCCCAGTCTCCTGCGGAGCCGCTATTCCCCATGGTCCTTACGGAGTCCCCAGCATCCACTAGGACGTCAGAGAAATATATTTGCACCCCTGGCAGTGCAACATGGTTTGTCCAGGTGCAAAGTTGCTTGTTTAATTTCCTCTGCTCCGAACTCAGGCCCATTGTATTTTCAAAGGGTAGATAGAACATGACTATAGAATGGAGGGCTTGTCATGTTCATTTGTCATCCCAGTTACAAGATGTTATTGCTGAGCCATCTCTGGCGTTAGATAGACCTTCGTAAGTGCAGGGGCATAGGGAAGGCGGTTCCGCTGGTGCACAAGCTCCAGGCGCCGGAAACTGCAGAGGGCGCCGGCCCGGCAGCATGAAGCCTCCTCTCCCCCTCCCCTGTCACAGTGCAGTCTGTGTGCGTGCGCAGCGTGTACCTAAAAGGGGTGGAGCTACACAGAAAATGGGCAGAGCTACACAGGACCAGACTGCAGCCTGCAACACAGGAGGATGACATGCTGCTGCTCCCGCCTGCAAGATTTCCTTAGGTAAGTGGATGGAGATTGAGTGAGTGAGTGAAAGTGTGTGTGTGTGTGTGTGTGTGTGTGTGTGTGTGTGTGTGTGTGTGTGTGTCTGTGTACTGTATATGTATGTGTGACTGTGTATGTGTGTAATGTATGTACAGTACGTATGTGTGTGTATGTATGACTGTGGCGTAATGTGTGTAAGCATCACTGATACAGAGGACGCTATGGGGTTTATTTACTAATATTCGTGTTTTTGCCGTTTTGAAGGGTGTTTGATCTCGAATGGTATCGGGTGCATTTTACTGCAAGTTTTTGAATCCTGATACGGTCATTCACTAAGCTGCCGAGTTTTGCACATTCGTTTTTTCCGATGTCGATGTGATTCGTAATATCAGGCAGTGTTTTCCGGGAGTGATGTAAAACACTGCCTGACAAAACACAAGGAATCCCGGCCGGATCTGTGAGATCCGTGCAGGGCTTCATTGTGTACCTTAAAAAGTTCATTAAAGTTTTAAAAAAGTTAGAAAAAATTGCGTGGGGTCCCCCCTCCTAAGCCTCGGGCTCTTTGAGCCGGTCCTGGTTGACAAAATATGGGGGGGGGGAAATGACAGGGGTTCCCCCATATTTAATAAAAAATGACAGGGGTTCCCCCATATTTAATCAACCAGCACCGGGCTCTGCGCCAGGTCCTGGTTCCAAAAATACGGGGACAAAAAGCGTAGGGGTCCCCCGTATTTTTGAAACCAGCACCGGGCTCCACTAGCTGGGGAGATAATGCCACAGCCGGGGGACACTTTGATATCGGTCCCTGCGGCCGTGCCATTAAAACCCCAACTAGTCACCCCTGGCCGGGGTACCCTGGAGGAGTGGGGACCCCTTCAATCAAGGGCCCCCTACGCTTTTTGTCCCCCGTATTTTTGGAACCAGGACCTGGCGCAGAGCCCGGTGCTGGTTGATTAAATATGGGGGAACCCCTGTCATTTTTTCCCCCATATTTTGTCAACCAGGACCGGTTCAAAGAGCCCGAGGCTGGTTATGCTTAGGAGGGGGGACCCCACGCAATTTTTTTTCCAGATTTTACACTAAACAGACCCTTTTCCATAGATAACCATGCACAGATCTCACTGATCCATGCATGGTTATCCATGGAAAAAGCAGGTCTATTTTTTTGCTGCTTTTTTTAACGAATCGAAAAAAAACAGACCCGCACTTGAGCGCTCAGAAACTAACACCCAAATACGAATGAATAGTGAATGCCCGTATTCTATGAAATAACAGCCGCGTTTGACCGATGGTCTATTCATTCGTATTTCTGAACGTTGTCATTCAAACCATTACGAATAGTCCAAAACACTGCCGAGATTGGTGCTTAGTGAATTCCCGGATTGGGACTTAGAAAAAAAAACACAAATCGGCCAAACTCGGATTTTTAGTAAATACTGGCCTGTGTGTCTAAGCGTCACTGGTACAGGGGGGCGTTACGTGTAAGCGTCACTGGTACAGGGAGCGTTATGTGTGTAAGCGTCACTGGTACAGGGGGCATTACGTGTGTAAGCGTCACTGGTACAGGGGGCATTACGTGTGTAAGCGTCACTGGTACAGGGGGCGTTACGTGTGTAAGCAGCACTGGTACAGGGGCTTTATGTATAAGCGTCACTGGTGCAGGGGGTGTTACATGTGTAAGCGTCACTGGTACAGGGGACGTTACGTGTGTAAGTATCACTACTACAGAGTGGTTTTCTTTACCCCCCTGTGGAGGCTATTGTGTTTTTTTCCCCTGTGGGGTGCATTGCTTTTTTCCCTGTCGGGAACTATGTGTTTGTGTGTATATAGGGGGGGGGGCGCCATGACATGAGCTTGCTCTAGGAGCCATGGCTCCACACTACACCTCTGCGTAAGTGCTGTATTCAGTACCGCTATAATTAGCATCAGTGTGCCGGCCTGCATGCTGATGGTATGATCCAATAGGGCAATTTGGTTATTTCTGACCAATAACGGTTGTGTGCCAGTATGTCCTAATTGGCCACAAACTTGTTTATGCTGTGATACTTGGAATACAGCAGTTTTTTATATTAATAAACACATTACTACATGAGTGTGAAGCAAAGAGAGCCCTGTCACGTCCTTACTCTGATGAAGTAATGACCTAAAAGTGATAGCACGAAGGTTGTGCAATGCGCTTCTGTCGTGTTTATGGCCATTGAGGCGACCTGTATGTAGTGCAAGGTTCTCCTGCATACTCTGGTTTTTGTCTATGTGCCACAGCCAGATTGTAGAATCTAATGGACATATCTCTGAAGAGTCTGAATGGTATTTTGCTGGAATTCTCCTGAAAACGGCGGAATGATAAGTAATGTGCTGGAGATTTTGTCCGTCTCGGTTTAGGGCTTTTACTCATAACAGCCCATCTGCTGCCTATACCAGCATTTTACTTTTTACCACAGTGTCAATCACATGTTACACCACTTTATAAATATAGTTGATAAATTTACGAAAATATACACGAGAACTTGAAAGGATTCACTGGCAGTTACGTTATTGATAAATGGATTGGGATTTAAGAGAGTACAATGAAAACTTGACAAACTCGGGTTATTTGCTTTGGAAAAAGGGCACTTTAGAGAATACTAGGCACTAGTAAAGGCAGGTGTATGGATTAGGGCTAGGGAAAGAATACTAAAGGTGGGTACACACCGGAGCGATAGCAGCCTACTATGTTGTTTCTGGGCAAATCGGAACAACACATGGGGCATACCGTTGAGTGTGTATGCCCAGTATGTGGGTGCCAGTGGTCGCTAGCCACGTTGCCCAGTCGGCCCTGTTGCGTGGCCAATCGGGCGATAACGCTAGCGACATGGTGAATGCTAATGAAGGACAGAACATTGATTATTCCGTACTTCATTAAATCGTTCTGATGTGTACCCAGGATTTGATATGTTGGCCCATCAGGCCGTCCAGTGTGTACCCAGCTTTACACTGGAGGATCTGCCGGAAGTGACGATCACATGACTGCCCGGACCCAAAAGTCCCGCAACTACCACTAGAGCCATCAGGAGCAGGTAAGTGACTGCTGGGCAATCAGAGATGTTATGGTCGATACTCTTATCGTGTCTACATAGTCAATTTTGAAATTATGCCCATGCTGATATTCTCGTGTCGTCATTTCATACCACACCCCACGTGGGCTCCAGAGTCATGGGGCACTCACCACACACCATGCACACACTGCAATTACTTTTCTCAGGGGGCATGGGGTACACAGCTCCTTCCAGCCATCAAATGCTCCTACTGTAACTCACTAATGCTCAAGGGGGTTTTTGGCTGTGAGCATCGGAAAACTGTGGGATCCACTGCCGCGAGAGTTAATAATGGCAGAATCACTCGATGGATTTATATTCTGATTAAATGCATTTCCTACAAGGAATGTTATAAGAGTTAAGCTATTGGTGTAATCACATGTGATCCAGGCAGGGCCGAAACTAGGATTTTTGTCACCCGGGGCAAGGTAGTCATTTGCCATCATTTACAATAAATAAATAAAAATAATAATAAAATAAAATAAATAAATACATGAATAAAAATATTATATATATATATATATATATATATATATCTCTTTCAGAACTTTTTTACCTGAAAAATTGCCTTTTCTAACATAAATTTCATGTCCAGGAAAAAGTGGCCCCATTTTACACAGTACGACAGGAAAGTGTCCCCATTCCCCATTTTACACATTACGGCAGACAGGTGACCCCATTTTACACATTGCGGCAGACAGGTGTCCCCATTTTACACATTGCGGCAGGAAAAAGTGTCCCCATTTTACACATTGCGGCAGACAGGTGACCCCATTTTACACATTGCGGCAGACAGGTGACCCCATTTTACACATTGCGGCAGACAGGTGTCCCCATTTTACACATTGCGGCAGGAAAAAGTGTCCCCATTTTACACATTGCGGCAGGCACGTGTCCCCATTTTACACAGTACGCTGGCAAGTGTCCCCATTTTACACATTGCGGCAGACACGTGTCCCCATTTTACACATTGCGGCAGGAAAAAGTGTCACCATTTTACACATTGCGGCAGGAAAAAGTGACCCCATTTTACACATTGCGGCAGGCACAGGTCCCCATTTTACACATTGCGGCAGGAAAAAGTGTCCCCATTTTACACATTGCGGCAGGCACAGGTCCCCATTTTACACAGTACGCTGGCAAGTGTCCCCATTTTACACATTGCGGCAGGCACAGGTCCCCATTTTACACAGTACGCTGGCAAGTGTCCCCATTTTACACATTGCGGCAGGCACAGGTCCCCATTTTACACAGTACGCTGGCAAGTGTCCCCATTTTACACATTGCGGCAGGAAAAAGTGTCCCCATTTTACACATTGCGGCAGGAAAAAGTGTCCCCATTTTACACATTGCGGCAGGCACAGGTCCCCATTTTACACATTGCGGCAGGCACAGGTCCCCATTTTACACATTGCGGCAGGCACAGGTCCCCATTTTACACATTGCGGCAGGTGGTGGAGGGAGAGAGAGAGAGAGGAAGGGAGAGGGGCTGACTTACATTTGAAGCGGTTCTCGCCGCTCTTCAGCCGCCTCTCCCTCCTCGTCCGGTCTGCGCGGCTCCCCCTTCTCCCTCCTCCGGCGGGGTTTCGTGGAATGACGCGTTTGCGCCGTGACGTCACGACGCAATCGCGTCATTCCGCGAAACCCCGCCCCCCGAGCTGGGCACTCGGGAGAAGGGGGTTTCAAAGTTATAAAAGGGCCGCGGCGGGTGTTAGGGGGTCTCGGCGCCCCCTCCAATCCGGCGCCCAGGTCGCCTGCCCCCCTAGCCCCCCCCTAGTTTCGGCCCTGGATCCAGGGAATACAGTAAATCTGATATAATTTGTTCACTGTGAGACTTCTGGGGGTTCTACATATTATCCTACTTCTGGATCAACACATCTAGAGCTTATAACAGGTTGGATTTGAAAGCTTTGTGTCTTGATTTAATCTTTGTAACTATCTATTGTGGCAATAGGGGCAGTGTGCTACAAATGAACCAGGGGTGTTTAACTGTTAAAATAAAATACAATTATATATCAATAAATAAATCAAGCGCAGTATAAAATACAAACTTGCTGATTACTCCAAGTTAGTAAAGCAGCTTC
The DNA here is from genome assembly GCF_028390025.1 of Pseudophryne corroboree. Classification (NCBI taxonomy): domain Eukaryota; kingdom Metazoa; phylum Chordata; class Amphibia; order Anura; family Myobatrachidae; genus Pseudophryne; species Pseudophryne corroboree. The sequence goes on from NC_086452.1 coordinate 83,023,760, forward strand.
CAATAAGTACCGTAGATAGCTGATATAAATAGAAATCAAATATACAGGGAGTGCATATACAGATGGACACGCGTTCATCTAATGCGGCTCCATCGCAAACGTGCACTCCCGGCGCGGCTAGGTGATCCGGCACCTAGCTACGCTATGGGAGTGCACAGAGATGGTTCCAAAGGCACAAAGCGGTGTCTATGGACTGCCTGTGAACACACCCTATAAATTTCCATTTGTGGTAATAATAATTCTGTTTATCTGTTAAGCCCAGGGAGGCCATGCATTTGGATGATAGGAAATGTGTATCTAACCTGTCTGATTGACTTCAGTTAATTTCTCCCCTGCAGTTTGGTGCAGCTGAAGGCATGTGACTAATCAAACAGAGCAGCTGTGAGGAACTTCCATAAGAAGGCAAGGTGGGAGTAACTTTTGCCTGTCAGTCTGGGAAAGGGTGGAGGAGTCATATATAGTGGCGGATGTTCAATTAGCTTAGGGATATCATTGGATGCTTGAAAGGGAGGGGTATTTATAAGCAAGAAAAAAAGGCATTCCCCCAGCACCCTGAATGATAACAGTAACCAGATGTAAATCCCACACAATATTGGAATTCAGAGATCTCAGTTACATATATTTGCACAAATGTATGCATAAGCCCCAAAGCCGTGTCAAGGCCTCTCTGTATATTTGGAATCCCTAGCGCTATATCTAGGTGCAGGGTGTGGTACCCCCAAAAATCAGCATAAGCCAGAAAGCCCAGGACAGCATACCAGTGAAAAAACTATAGTGTTAATAAATTAGTGTTAGGAAGCCGAAGCTATAAGAAAGTGATACAAAAATGAGATGTAATTAAAATGGAGAAATAGTGTTAAAGAAATTAGTAAGTGATAAGTGTTAATAGAATGTAAAGGTATGCCACACTAAAGCCATCCAGCTCAGCCAGTCCAGAGGCACCACACCTCACACCTCCATTACCCCAGTCTGGGTCTATGATTAACCAGCAAGGAGACACATGATAATGGCTCCTTACTTAAATATATCTAAGCTAAGAGCTACCTACCTTGGAGCAACCCCATAATGCTCCATATGGCATGTCATGGCCTGCACCTCCTCCTAATGCAGGAGCCTCTCTGCCTCTGAAAGGGTAGAGGAGTCTGATAGAAAAAGAGTGTCCGGGGGGGTTTATCTTGATGACTGATGTTAGAAAAACTGGCCGGTGACTAGGGAAAAGGTCTCATTTAGTGATAGGGACGTTTGGGAGCTTTTCTGAGGAGCTGGAACCTTTGACAGTGCCTTGTACAGTATGGACACCAGGGTCGGGATGTAATGCCGCCCAAGTTCGGTGGCCATGAGGGATGCCGTCTGAGCTCAGACATTTTTTTAAAGGGGCTACCACTTACAAGGCAAAACCATGCCTTGTAAGTGATTGCCCCTTTAAAAAAACGCCCGGCATTACATCTCGCCCTAACTGTATGACGGATACTGGTCTGCAGTCAGTGTGTGCTTCCACTACACAGATTTGTTTTCAGATTATGTAGTGTGCACTTGTCACTGTAATTATCCCTTTGTCCATTATAATATCCTTTTATATTTTTATTGTTATGACGCAGCGCAAGTGAGCAGCCGCAGACGGTACATACTTCATACGTGTATACATACGCACTATATCGGCACAAGCGTTATATGTTTATTACGCTAGGTTTATTCTCAACATTGGTTCATAAAGTCACACAGTTGTTATGATATTAAAGAACAGAGAATGGCTCAAAGTGACACACAATGCAGACAAACATTGAAGCCAGATGGCGTGGGAGCCAGGCTTGGACAAATTCGCTGGAGGCAGGGATAGAGCCGGTGTCATGATAATAAAGCAGATGTTTTACTTCTGCGCTGAAAGGTAAAATAAATCGGAGATAAAGGTCTTTTGAGTTCCTGAAACACTGTAGGATTTTAATAACGCCTAACAACAAGAATTTAAGGAGTATATAAAAAGCAATGAAAAGTAGCATAAATAAAACCGCATTCGTGCTAACTTAAATGCTCACCATAAGTCCTTATCACTGCGAATACCCAAACTGCCATTCTGAAGAAAAATAAATGTTGGGTTCTCCGGAGCTGCAGCCTCACCCGTCTTATATTATAACTAAAAAAAAACATAATACATTTGCAGCATACTGTACATCGGGGATCTTGGGTGGGATTGGCTTTGCACTATTTAATGACTTACTGTAACATTCCTTGCATTTGAGAATTAATACTGAATTCAGCTGATGATCCGCATACACAGGTTTGCCACAGCTACAGGATACACCTGATGGGCAACAGGCAGCCCCCCCAGGTCTGCACCTGTGGCCCCCAGCTTCTTCCTGCTTTATAGTCAGAGGTGTTCGGTATGGGTATGGTATAGTGTGTTGGCATGAGAAAATTGACATGGTCGTAATGTCGATATGCAGCATTGACCAGGTTAACATTCATCATGACGACACGGATGAAATGTCGACATGGTAACTGGACAGAGGTAGGAAGGCCCTACTTGTAAGCTTACAATCTGTGGGGAAATAGGCATTGATACAAAGTAAAGGTGCTATCTGTCGCATAGTTGTCCACCAGATTGCAAAAGTTCTAGGTGGTCTGTATGATATCACAGCAATGATGAACCAGGGTCAGAAGGAAGGTAAAATGAAGAAAGAGAAGATATGTGGAGGATATGTGTGGACTGTACAGTGGTGCAGTGAGCACGTCAGTTTGCTTGTCACTACTTACAGTTAAAGGAGCTATTTTGTTATTGACAAAAAATGAGCATACATTACTATAAAAAAAAAAAGAAGTAAACATTGATAAACAGGTTTTTTTTTACCTCACAGGAGCATAGTTGCCTACCCTCCCTCATTCTGCAGGAGACTCCCTGAAATAGCTGCAATCTCCCTGACTCCCTAAATAGTCCCGCAATCCCCCTGATTGCACCTTACTCCATTATGCAGTTGTTACATTATTGGGGAAAAAGAGAAATCAGAGATACATACTTTCAAATGTGCTCATCAGTGCCATTTCCCTGCCTTGGTTATAAGGCACAGTGATCCCTATGGCTACATGCATTTTAAATGAGATTTCTCGTGGCCACTTACAGTATATGGAACCTCTTGTAAAACACAATGCAGGAACAAATCCTGAAAAATATCACTGTCTTTTCTTCAACAAGTAGATCTTACTAACTTTGGGGCTCATGTACGTTTGGATGTAAGTCATTTTTATGACATGCCTCTCATGTAGTAGTACACGTCTGCGCTGATAGGTGTTACTGACACAATCTCCCTGACAGGCTTTTTCAAAAGTAGGCAAGTATGCACAGGAGTATAATAGTACCAATATAGGGCCTAATACAGATCTGAGCGCAGCAGCAAATTTGTTACTTAATGGGCAAAACCATGTTCACTGCAGGGGTGGCAGATATAATGGGTGGTCTTCAGTTTGCCGCCCGATATAACGTGCAGAGAGTCATTTGTTTGGGACTGTCCCACTGTCCCACCCGCAGGCCGCAGTGTCCCACGGTGGGCGGGGGTGGGGGTTAGGGGCGGGGTTAGTTGGGAGGCTCTATCACACGCTGCTCTGCTTAGGTGACAGATGGAGAGGGGGCATGCCAGCAGTTCAGAGAGAGCTGGGCTTGCCCCCTCAGTGACGGTAAAAGGGGGTGTGATTCGCAATTGCGGCTCTGCTGCGAGGCCATTCCCATGTCACATAGGTCACACCCCCTTTTCGTGTATGCGAACGCTTCCTGCGCAACAAAGTCCCGCTTTGTCCTGTTAAAAAGTTGGGAGGTATGATAAATATATATAGTAAATAATGATAGCACATGCAATATACCAGATTGATAACATCAATGCACTGTAGAAAATACACCACAGTCCTGTGCAGTATAATACCCCTTTTCCACCCCTTTTCCACTAGCTCAAAAAACACGGGTAAATGCACGTGGGCGCGCATTTACCCGTGTTTTTTGCAAGTGGAAAAGGGTCTCCCCGCAAAAACCCGGATCAAGTGACCCGTGAATCCTACCCGGGTAAATACCTCATCCGGGTAGGGTTGTAGTGTAAACGGAAGCCGTGTCGATGCGACACTGCTCCCGTTTACACTGTATGGAAGGGCGGCGCTGGGAGATCATGTGATCTCCCAGCGCCACCCCTGCCCAGAGCCGGCCATAGGCATAGGCAAACTAGGCAATTGCCTAGGGCATTTGATATTCCTAGGGGCATCAGCAGCTTCTGCTGATTAAAATGATATGCAGCATGCATATATTGTGTCTGTAGCACTTCATATGCAGATACAGCCACAGTCTCACACAGTATATAGGCATGCTGCATATCATTTTAATCAGCAGAAAGTGCTTGTGCATCCTAGCCACATAGCAATGCATTTTCATTAAAGAAAAGGTGCCCGATGTTAGCATTGAAGCAAGATTTATGAGGACACATCTGTATCCAAGCAGAGGCAGAGGTCACAGTGTTAGTAGCAGTGTGAGTGCTGTGTGCATGTGAGTGGGTTGGTTGTGCAGTAGTGTTCGGAATATGTGTGAGGAGCATTATGTGTGTCATGTAAAAATGCATTAATAATAATGTGCAACATACGTGTAAGGGGCACAATGTGTGTCATTATGTGTATAAGGGCATTAATAATGTGCAGCATATGTGTAACAAGGTACTACTGTATGTGTGTCATTATGTGTAAAGGGGCACTAATAATGTGCAGCAGATGTGTAGGTGGCACTGTGTGTGTCATTATGTGTATAAGGGCATTAATAATGTGCGGCATATGTGTAAGGGACATTATGTGTAAAAGGGCATTTATAAAGGTTGTCATAATGTGTAAGGCGCATTACTGTGTGGAATTATGTGTATAAATGCATTACTGATGTGTGGCATTATGTGTATAAGGTGATCTACTATGTGGCGTTGCGTATAGAAAGGGCACTACTGTGTCATCTAATGTGAATAAAGAGCAATAAGGTGTGGTGTAATGTGAATAAGGAGCAATTCAGTGTGATGTAATGTGAATAAGGAGCTCTTCTGTGAGGAGTAACGTTTATAAGGTAAAGTGATACTACTGTGGGATGTAATATGAATTATGGACACTATCGCATGATCAAATGTGAATAAAGTTGCAGTACTGTGTGGCGTAATTGGAATTGGGGTTACTATTGTGTGGCCATGCCCCTTGCCAGCAAAAACACACCCCTTTTTTGGCTGTGCGCCAAATGTGCAAGCTATTCCTATTTAAAGTATATTGGGTACAAACACCAAAATAAGGACTGTAATGGGTGAGGGGTGATGGTGCTGGGAAAGATGTGCAAGGTCAGAGGCGGAACCAGCAGTGGTGCTAGGGGGCACCAGCCAAAATCTTGCCTAGGGCATCATATTGGTTAGGGCCGGCTCTGCCCCTGCCATGTCACTAGCAGCGTCACCAACCCGGCAATATGCCGGGTTGGTGAGCGCAATGGGAAAGGGGGCTGAGCACGGGCCACAGCCGGGTAGCACCCGTGTCAGGCTCCCGGCTGCGACCCATGCTCATAGGTGGAAAAGGGGTATTAGGTAACATATGTATTATGTGTAATTCAAGTGCACAGCCTGGAACCTGATCCTTAGAGGAGGAGGAGGAGGTGAGTCCCTGGGCACTGAGGCACACCTGGGGTTCCCTTGTACCACTGTGAGCCAGTCCTACAGTATCATTATACATAACTAGCAGTGTAAGACAAAAGCCAAAGCAGGACATCAGAACTCGCGGAAGAGGAGCTTGCAATTTATTGTCTTAAACAAGCTCCACCATATTTTATTTCCAAGTAGCTGTTCTGGATAGAGGCTAATGTATGTTTAGCCATGATCTTCCCCCTTATACAGCAATGATTGCTTCTGACGTGCAGCATTACATGGACAAATAAAAAAAAGATGTTGGGCAGAATTAAAATGTTCAATGTCAATTTTCTAAACCAATATTTACATTCAGCAGAAGACCAGGTTACAACCTGCATATCCCCCAGTAATTGGGGAGGACCACATCTGCTGACTCAGAGTTTTCCTGGTTAATAAAAGATTCAATACAAATCTCCTTTATTCAGCAGCTCCATGCATTTTCTTTCACGCTTACCGGAACCATAAAATGCTCTGTGCTGGCAGTAGGCCTGTCACACTTTTATCAAAGGGCTGCTCACTTAGGGCCATATCCAGATATATATACTTTACAAACCTGATGCTTTGTGTACATCTCCAATGTTTTCAGATCTGCGCATGCGCAAGATCTGTACTGCACATGACTGACATGCCGTGGTCATTTGGGGGCGGGGAAGCGATAACTAGCATTTCAGAAAACGAGGGCATGCTGCCTCCATTTTCTGGGTGTGGCCTCGTATACAGTTTAACTGGCCTCGGCTGCATGTAAACACCGGCCATCCTGAGTAACTGGAGGGTTACTCCCATGACCCATAATCACGCGATGCAGCAGCGGATCACAGAATCCGGCAGGAGGCACCTATTTACACAAGACGCCTCCTGTGGCCGTAGCATATTTTAGCACAGCCGCTGTGTACAAAGACACAGAAACTAATCTTCTGCATCCATCTCTGAATCCAGCCCTTACTGCATGATGGTTTAAACAGAAATGATAACATAGATACAGTATGTGTGTGTGCATTTTCATATTTGATACTGTAAATCTGATTCCCCTATTAATACGATGCCCAATTCTCCTATACTTTGCATGAAGGTCTGCAAACAATAGTTTTGGTATTTGAGTTTGGGATTTTTTTTGCAGCAGTTCTTGTAAACATTTTATTATATCCAGCTATTAACAAAAATGGAAGTAATGTTGATGCATGTGAGTCTGTGTTACTGCATATTATATTTTCATACCTTGTCTAAGGTCACAAAGGGATTTGCACCGTGGTCTCAAGCAAGTCTCTGCCATATGGTTATATGTTCAGTGTCTTTTACCAGGGCCGTAACTAGAGGCGCTCTGTTGATAAGGGGTGCACTGTGGGCGGCACTGTCACTGCCCCACAGTCCTTGCTTCTGGCTAGCAGGGTGCTGATGCAAGTACTGCCCCCTCTTCATGATTTCTGACACAAAGGGGGCTCCAGAGCCTTGTTACGGCACCGTCTCTAACCACTCACTTCTTCCTCCAGTTATTCTCGATAAGGCTAAAATCAGTATAAGTAACTGCTCACGTCTTGTATATCTTCTTTCTTTTCACAGGCAAAGATTGCCCTCAAAGAATGTCTACTATTATCGCTGCCCAGAGCACCGCAGAAACTACGTCATGTCTTTTGCGTTTTGCTTTGACCGAGAAGACGACGTTTACCAGTTTGCTTATTGCTATCCGTACACGTACACTCGTCTGCAGCATTACTTGGAGAATCTGGACAGACTGAACCTAGACTATGTCCAAAGAGAACTGCTTGGCTTAAGTGTGGTGAGTATGCAATAAAAGCTCTTTGTTTATGGGGTGCATGGGGAAAGGACACTGATATGAAGCTCTTCCAAAAAGTTGGCATATCTACACGTGTATGTAACCATGTTTTTCTTGTACTGTATATACTGTACAAACCATAGCAGTAGCAAAGACTGAAAGTTAGCGAGATCATGATGTCTCCTCCCGCGCTATATTTGGCATGCCAAAATGTAATAATTTTGTGTATGGCAGCCAGAGGCAAGAAATACGGGTGGCGTAATGGTTAGCATTACTGCCTCACAGCACTGAGGTCATGGAATTGATTCCCATTATGGTGGAGTTTGTATATTCTCCCCGTACTTGCGTGGGTTTCCTCCTGGTACTCTGGTTTCCTCCCACACTCCAAAAATATACTGGTAGGTTAATTTGACTCCCAGCAAATTAACCCTAGCGTATGTGTGTACATGGACAGACTAGATGGGTCAAGTGGTTCTTATCTGCCGTCAAATTCTATGTTTCTAAGGTCATGCCAGTATTTTTATTGGCACAGCGGCCGGAGCACCACAGGTTGCCTATCAGGGATGTAGTTATGATCCTGGCTGTCAGCATACCGACGCTGGGATCCTGGCCGCCAGAATGCTGGCAGGGGGCTCAGGACTATTCCCACTTGTGGGTGTCCATGACACCCATAGAGTAGGACTGGAACCTGTATCGATTGCAGTGAGCCACCGAGTCCGCAAGGGGCTTTGTTGTACTTGCCCCCCTGTCGGCATTCTGGCAGCTGGGATCCCAGCGTCGGTATGCTGACCGCCAGGATCCCGACCGCCGGTCACCCGTACCCAACCCGCCTATCTCTGCTATAATTATACATTGTGTTATTTTTCTGCTGCGCATGCATGGAAAAACCTATGGGGGCTGCTTTCCTGCTGAATTTACCCAAGCTGGTATTAGTAATTGTAGCCTATGGACTACTTTACCCAAAAATCTTTGGGAGAGAGCTTCATAGGAACCCTCCCCGGCACTCTCCACTGGCACACGCGTGGCCAGCAGTAGCGCAGCAGTCTTTACGTTGCGATCACTACACTTTTACAAATCACAGGGATGGGTTCAATTACTCATCCCGTCAGTACCTCATTTCTTATTGCCGATAATGACAGCGATAATAAATTACAATTATCGGGTGATAAATACATTTATAAATGGGTCCCATTGTGTGGGAGAAAAACTTTAAAAACGCAATTGGATTCATCGGGAAAAAAGACACGGTTGTCTAACAACTTTTATTAAATGAAGATGGCTAATATGTTGTCTGAGTGATAACATGGATAAAACGTTGATTCTGATAAATAAACCACTGAAACTGACCTGACAGCCCTTAACCTGTAGTTGATTGTGATTACACCTCAATCTGTTGCACATGGGGGGTCATTCCGAGTTGATCGTAGCTGTGCTAAATTTAGCACAGCTACGATCATTCACACTGACATGCGAGGGGACGCCCAGCACAGGGCTTTAGCGTGCTGGCAGGGAGCTACTCATCGCTCCCCGGCCCACATCGGCTGTGTGTGGCCCGTCCCCCGTTCGGTCCGGCCACGCCTGCGTTGGCCGGACCACTCCCACTAAACGGCGGCCAAGCGCCGCCGTTCCGTCCCCTCCCGCCCAGCGACCGCCTCTGCCTGTCAATCAGGCAGAGGCGATCGCAGCCCTGCTATGACCTTCGGCCGTCTAGCATGCGCCGGCGCACTACGGCGACGGCGCCAGTGCATGCGCAGTAGAGACCCGTTCACTCGGCTGCGACAAACAGCAGCAAGCAAACGGCTCAGAATGACCCCCATCTTCTTTTAACCTACATCAGTGGTGCAAGTGGGCGGGTACGGGTGGGTACGGCGTACCCGTAAGAATTTAGCCGTGGGTACGCCGTACCCACACCGACGGGCCGCCGCTCCTCGCACCGCCGCTGATGTGAGGGAAGGAGAGCGCAGCCTGTGCCTCTCCTTCCCCTCAGTCTCCGGCGGCTGTCATAGTTTAATTCAGCGCCGATCCGTGAGCCAATCAGAGCTCGCGGTGCGAGCTCTGATTGGCTCACGGATCGGCGCTGAATTAAACTGTGAGACACCCGCCGGAGACTGAGGGGAAGGAGAGGCACAGGCTGCGCTCTCCTTCCCTCACACAGGACGGCAGCGGCCAGCGGCAGCGGTGAGCAGGGAAGGGGGGGGGTTATACCTGGCACTGGGGGATATCTGGCACTGGGGGGGCATTTCTATCTGGCACTGGGGGATATCTGGCACTGGGGGGCATATATACCTGGCACTGGGGGGCATATATACCTGGCACTGGGGGATATCTGGCACTGGGGGGCATATATACCTGGCACTGGGGGATATCTGGCACTGGGGGGCATATATACCTGGCACTGGGGGATATCTGGCACTGGGAGGCATATATACCTGGCACTGGGGGATATCTGGCACTGGGGGGCATATATACCTGGCACTGGGGGGCATATATACCTGGCACTGGGGGATATCTGGCACTGGGGGGCATATATACCTGGCACTGGGGGATATCTGGCACTGGGAGGCATAAAGCCTGGCACTGGGGGATATCTGGCACTGGGGGGCATATATACCTGGCACTGGGGGGCATATATACCTGGCACTGGGGGATATCTGGCACTGGGGGGCATATATACCTGGCACTGGGGGATATCTGGCACAGGGGGGCATGTATACCTGGCACTGGGGGATATCTGGCACAGGGGGGCATGTATACCTGGCACTGGGGGATATCTGGCACAGGGGGGCATGTATACCTGGCACTGGGGGATATCTGGCACTGGGGGGGCATGTATACCTGGCACTGGGGGATATCTGGCACTGGGGGCATATCTGGCACTGTAGGGGCATTTCTGTATCTGGCACGGGGGGCAATGTATATCTGACACAGTGGGGGCATTTGTGTATCTGGCACTGTGGGGCAATGTGTATCTGGCACTGTGGGGCAATGTATATCTGGCACTGTGGGGCAACGTGTATCTGACACTGCGAGGCAACGTATATCTGGCACTCTGGGGGCATTTCTGTATCTGGCACTGTGGGGCAATGTGTATCTGGCACTGTTAGTCAATGTGTATCTGGCACTGTGGGGCAATGTATATCTGTCACTGTGGGGCAATGTGTATCTGACACTGCGAGGCAATGTATATCTGGCACTCTGGGGGCATTTCTGTATCTGGCACTGTGGGGCAATGTGTATCTGGCACTGTGGGGCAATGTATATCTGGCACTGTGGGGCAATGTATATCTGGCACTGTGGGGCAACGTGTATCTGACACTGCGAGGCAACGTATATCTGGCACTCTGGGGGCATTTCTGTATCTGGCACTGGGGCAATGTGTATCTGGCACTGTTAGTCAATGTGTATCTGGCACTGTGGGGCAATGTATATCTGTCACTGTGGGGCAATGTGTATCTGACACTGCGAGGCAATGTATATCTGGCACTCTGGGGGCATTTCTGTATCTGGCACTGTGGGGCAATGTGTATCTGGCACTGTGGGGCAATGTATATCTGTCACTGTGGGGCAATGTATATCTGGCACTGTGGGGCAACGTGTATCTGACACTGCGAGGCAATGTATATCTGGCACTCTGGGGGCATTTCTGTATCTGGCACTGTGGGGCAATGTATATCTGTCACTGTGGGGCAATGTGTATCTGGCACTGTGGGGCAATGTATATCTGGCACTGTGGGGCAACGTGTATCTGGCACTATTGGGGTCATACGTGTATCTGCCCCTCCCCCATATGTGTATCACGCCCCCATTTCCATTGGCCACGCCCCATGTGGCATTTGGCCACACCCATTTTTTTGCGCGCGCGCCTTCGGCGCGCGCACACAGTACCCGTAAGACATTTTTTCTACTTGCACCACTGACCTACATTTTCCAAGTTAGTACAGCACAAACCTCACCCTGCAAACAAAAATCAGGCGCACAACCTGCTTTTTTTCCGCTCACTCTGCAGACAATACGTGTTTGATACTGTATAACAGGATGATATCCGTAATGAGTGGTGCCGATAACGTTGCACAACACTTTAGATTTCAGCTAAATTTTCTTACAGTGATGCTCTGTGAAATCCCTGTGCATTTGCTTCTAGACGAAAAGTATTTAAAATGATAAAAGATAATTATATCACACTTCTGTCTGTGTCTGTGCTGCTGATTGTGTGATGACAGGCTCTGTCAAAATGGTAAAAGCACAGACACAGCAGATAGAACATGTGTTACTGAATAAAGAAGAATAAGGGGAGCTTTGCATTCAGCCCCCTGTCACTGGCAGAGACGCCTGCGATGCTTTGTGGAACTGTCAGCAGTCACATGAAGGCTGCCATCTTTCTGATGGTGGGGGACAAATGAGAGCATCAGTTTTCTTCACAGGTTCTAAACACGAGGTTGGAAATTTCTGCCCCCTGTACCCCAGCTAAAGCTTGCAGCAGACGATGGATGGAAATCAGATGTATGTGCTCCACAAGAGCACTTATGAGTGGTGGGGGTGCTGTGATCACGTAATCCGCCCCCCCCCCCCCTTACACACACACACACGCACACACACACACACACACACACACACACACACACACACACACACACACACACACACACACACACACACACTCATTGTGCTGACACATGTGCACTGTGCTAGAGTCTGCTGGGTATATCTCTGGAAAAACGGCCACTGAGCCATTTTCTTGGTGTCTTTTGTATTTCATATCTTAGCATTGAAATTGCAAATTTAATGGGAGCAGGGTGTGTGGTGTACAGGGCAGCCATCGGGGGGGACTGTGGGGACTGGTGTCCCGGGCCCTTACAGAGAGGGGGGCCCACCTCTGGCTCCTACCACCAATACCTGTAGAGCTGCACCGGTCTGTTAATCAACAGCAGGCTGATGCACAGGGAGGACTTCTTAAAACAAGCCTTCAATGCGCATCAGCTCTCTGTGAACCGTTTCTGTAGATCCGCAACTCTCCACCTATATGTAATGTCACAATGTATGACATCACATAGGGTTGGAGCAGTGCGGCAGAATCTATTTTTGGGAGGGAGAGGCCCTGTTTATTTTGTCAGTCCAGGGCTCCACAATTTCCCGATGGCAGCCCTGGTGGTGTGGGCTCATGTGGGGATCCGGTCAAGATCCCAACGGTCTGGATCCCGGCAGTTGAAATAATGACACCGCAATCCCGACACTGCTCGGAATATCGGTGCCAGCATCCCGACAAGGCTCACAATCGCGGCATCGGAATTACTGATAGTCAACTAGCCATTTGGTAAAAGAGATGCTTTTTGCATGTGTCAGTAATAAAAATACAGTATTCAGTAAGACTTCAGGTTTGCAAGTAATTTATATATACTGCAACAGAGTAAGAATAAAAATTCCTTATGAAGGGTTATACACCTGAATTACACGGAAATAAAATACAAAACAGTGTGTTAGTATTTTAACAATTTTTTCACATTAATCCTTTTTTCCACTATATTTTCGCATACGCTTATATTTCACCAGCTTTTAAATAACAATAATAAAAGGTACATTTTATATTATACCATACTCTATTATTACTGGTCACCCAATTGTGATGGTGACTATTGGTTTAATAGATCAGAATATAATGGTGTGCGAGTGCCCTACAGGAAAACTTGTTCTCTCCTTTTTGACTATATGCTTGTTCCAGGTTATCCGTTATCATTGTTTGTTCCTAGGTAAGCCAGGTTTTCCGTTATCATTCATTGTTACTAAGTAAGCCAGGTTTTCCGTTATCACTGTTTGTTCCTAGGTAAACCAGGTTTTCCGTTACTTATCACTCTTTGTTCCTAAGCAAGCCAGGTTTTCTGTTATCACTGTTTGTTTCTTAGGTAAGCCAGGCCCTGAGTTATCACTGTTTGTTCCTAGGTAAACCAGGTTTCACTTATCACTGTTTGTTCCAAAGTAAGCCAGGTTTTCCGTTATCACTGTTTGTTCCTGAATGGAACTTATATATAGTAAATGTTAATCTCACAGCCCACATTAATCCACGCTTTGTCTTTTAATTATAATGTAAGGATTCCCATAGTAAGATCCACAAATCTTGATGGACAAGGCCATTGACTATGCTACAGAATAATTCCTTTTTGCTCAGACCATTGGCAATGTACAGGGCCAGACTGGGACCAAAAATAGTCCCTGGCATTTTTGAAGCACACAGGCCCACCTCGGTGTCAGCATCTGACTCCTCCCCTTACTATTCCCGACTCCTCATACTTCTTAGTCTATGCTCTTACAAATATAAATTAATATTATAACAACATACAAGTGTACATCATTCTGTATTCAAATACACACAACCACTGGTTGAAGTGGAAATGTTGAAGTGGGGGTATGGAAAAAATGAGTTTTATGGTAAGAACTTACCTTTGTTAAAACTCTTTCTGCGAGGTACACTGGGCTCCACAAGGATTGGACAATGGGTGGTGGGGGGGGGGGGTGTAGAGTAGGATCTTGATCCGAGGCACCAACAGGCTCAAAGCTTTGACTGTTCCCAGAATGCACAGCGTCGCCACCTATATCACCTCGCCTCCCAGCACAGGAGCTCAGTTTTTAGTTAACCAGCCCAATGCAGTAGCAGGAAAAGAGACGACAACAGTTAGTAGCCACATACACCACACTCTCACGACAAGAGAAGTGTCAGCGGCTAATGCCATACCAACCCAAAGAAGCTAAGTGCGTCAGGGTGGGCGCCTTGTGGAGCCCAGTGTACCTCGCAGAAAGAGTTTTAACAAAGGTAAGTTCTTACCATAAAACTCGTTTTCTGCTGCGGGGTACACTGGGCTCCACAAGGATTGGACAATGGGGATGTCCTAAAGCAGTTCCTTATGGGAGGGGACGCACTGTAGCAGGCACAAGAACCCGGCATCCAAAGGAAGCATCCTGGGAAGCGGCAGTATCGAAGGCATAGAACCTTATGAACGTGTTCCCGCAAGACCACGTAGCCGCCTTGCACAATTGTTCAAGGGTCGCACCACGTTGGGCCGCGCAAGAAGGTCCAACAGACCGAGTAGAATGGGCCTTAATGTGAACAGGAGCAGAGAGACCAGCCTTCACATAAGCATGTGCAATCACCATTCTAATCCATCTGGCCAGGGTCTGCTTGTGAGCAGGCCAGCCACGTTTGTGAAATCCAAACAGAACAAAGAGAGAATCAGATTTTTGGATAGAAGCAGTTCTCTTCACATAGATACGGAGAGCCCGTACCACATCCAAAGACCACTCTTTGGGAGACAAATCAGGAGAGACAAAGGCCAGAACCACAATCTCCTGATTAAGGTGAAACGAAGAAACCACCTTAGGTAAATATCCGTGACGAGTCCTAAGAACCGCCCGATCACGGTGAAAAATTAGATATGGGGAACTACAAGACAAGGCACCCAGATCCGACACTCTTCTAGCAGAGGCAATAGCCAGCAAGAACACCACCTTAAGGGAAAGCCACTTAAGGTCAGCTGAACCAAGGGGTTCAAACGGAGGCTCCTGCAACGCCTCCAAAACCACCGACAAATCCCAAGGAGCCACAGGCGGGACATAGGGAGGCTGGATACGCAACACACCCTGAGTGAAAGTATGAACATCAGGCAAAGTCGCAATTTTTCTCTGAAACCACACCGACAAGGCAGAAATATGAACCTTTAGGGAGGCCAGACGCAGGCCCAACTCTAGGCCTTGCTGCAGAAAAGCCAAAAGCTTGGCTGTACTAAACTTGGAAGCGTCATGATTGTTAGATGCGCACCAAACAAAGTAGGAATGCCAGACCCTATGGTAAATCCGATTAGAAGCCGGTTTCCGGGCCCGCAACATAGTTTTAATGACCTCTTCAGAAAAACCCTTAGCCCTTAAGACGGAAGCTTCAAGAGCCACGCCGTCAAAGACAGCCGGGCTAGGTCCTGGTAGACACAGGGGCCCTGAACGAGGAGGTCTGGGCGTTGTGGAAGTAGAATTGGATGCTCTGACGATAGGCCCTGCAGGTCTGAGGACCAGTGCCGTCTGGGCCACGCTGGAGCTATGAGAAGCAGATATCCTTTTTCTTGCTTGAACTTCCGAATTACCCTGGGCAGGAGTGACACCGGAGGGAACACATACGGCAGCCGAAACCTCCATGGTACCGCCAGCGCATCCACGAATGCTGCTTGAGGATCCCTTGTCCTTGCTCCGAAGACCGGAACCTTGTGATTGTTTCGAGACGCCATCAGATCCACGTCTGGAAGACCCCTCTTTTCCATGAGGAGTTGAAACACTTCTGGATGGAGGCCCCACTCGCCGGCATGCACGTCCCGACGACTGAGAAAGTGCGCTTACCAATTCAGGACTCCCGGAATTAATATTGCTGATATAGCCGGTAGATGGCGTTCCGCCCAACGTAGAATCCGTGAGACTTCCTTCATTGCCAAACGGCTTTGAGTGCCGCCTTGATGATTTATGTAAGCCACTGTGGTGGCGTTGTCCGACTGTACTTGAACAGGACGGTTCTGAATTAAATGCTGGGCCAGGTTCAACGCATTGAAGACCGCCCGCAATTCCAGAATGTTGATCGAGAGGAGAGATTCCTCCTTGGTCCACCGAACCCTGAAGGGAGTTATGCTCCAGCACCGCGCCCCAACCTCTTAGACTGGCATCTGTCGTCAACAGGACTCAGTTGGATATCCAGAAGGGACGACCCCTGCACAATTGTTGGTCCCGGAGCCACCAGTGTAGCGACAGACGGACCTCCGGAGTCAAGAAGATCATTTGAGATCTGAATCGGTGAGGCAGGCCGTCCCACTTGGCAAGAATCAGCCTCTGGAGGGGGCGAGAATGGAATTGAGCATACTCCACCATGTCGAATGCTGATACCATTAGGCCCAGCACCTGCATTGCCGAATGTATCGACACTTGCGGACGAGAAAGGAAGCAACGAATCCTGTCCTGAATCTTCAGGACTTTCTCCTGAGACAAGAACAACCTCTGGTTGTGAGTGTCCAACAACGCTCCCAGATGCACCATGCTCTGAGCAGGGACCAGGGAGGATTTCTTCCAGTTGATGAGCCACCCGTGGGCTTGTAGAAACCGGACTGTCATATCCAGATGATGCAGGAGAAGATCTGGAGAATTTGTCAGGATTAACAAGTCGTCCAGATACGGCAGTATCCTGACCCCTTGACGGCGGAGTACCACCGTCCTCACCGTCATAACTTTGGTGAAGACTCGCGGAGCCGTTGTTAAACCAAAAGGTAACGCCCGAAACTGGTAATGTAGGTTGCCAATAGCGAACCTCAGGTATTGTTGATGTGACACTGCTATAGGAATATGCAGGTAAGCATCCTGTATGTCCAGGGAGACCATGTAGTCCCCAGGTTCCAAGGCCAGAACTATAGAGCGAAGGGTTTCCATACGGAACTTGGAAACATTCACAAACCTGTTCAATGCCTTGAGGTTGAGAATGGGCCAGGAGGACCCATTCGGTTTCGGGACTAGAAACAGCGGAGAATAGTACCCCCGGCCCCTCTGAGCAAGAGGCACCTGTATGACGACTCCTGTATCCAGGAGGGTCTGTACCACCGAGTGTAGAGTTTTTGCCTTTGTCTGGTCCAAAGGGGCGTCTGTCTGTCAAAATCGATGAGGAGGTCGGTTTTTGAAGGCTATGGCGTTACCTCGAGTGACGACTTCCCGTACCCAGGCATCTGAAGTGGTCTTCAACCATTCCTGGGTATACCCTAGAAGTCGCCCCCCCCCCCCCCCCCTGGTATCCCCCAGGTGGAGACCCGCCCCGTCATGCGGCAGGCTTATCGGTCTTGACAGCTGGCTGACGGGCAGCCCAGGCTCTTTTGGGCTTCGGCTTATCAGGCTTGGAAGTGCGGGCCTGCTTATGGTACGCCTGACCTTTTGCTTTACCTGAAGGACGAAAGGGGCGAAAGGACGTACCTTTAGCCTTCGACACAGAAGGAGCGGTATTAGGCAGACAGGCAGTTTTGGCAGTAGCCAAGTCAGCCACAATCTTATTTAAGTCCTCCCCAAACAGAATATCTCCCTTGAAAGGGAGTACCTCCAGGGTTTTTCTAGAGTCCAGATCCATAGACCAGGATCTCAGCCACAATATCCGGCGAGCCAGGACTGACGTAGTAGAGGCCTTGGCTGCTAGGATACCGGCATCAGAAGCCGCCTCTTTAATATAGCGAGAAGCTGTGACAATATATGACAAGCATTGTCTAGCATGGTCAGAAGAGATTTCAGCTTCTAACTGCAAGGCCCATGCTTCAATAGCCTCTGCAGCCCATGTAGCTGCAATAGTGGGCCTTTGTGCAGCACCCGTGAGGGTGTAAATCGCTTTCAGACAACCCTCTATACGTTTATCCGTAGGCTCTTTTAGAGACGTGACGGTAGTGAAAGGTAGAGCTGAGGAAACCACCATCCTAGCCACATGTGAGTCCACTGGAGTAGGCGTTTCCCAATTTTTAGACAGCTCTGGCGAGACGGATAGCGAGCCAGCATCTTTTTTTGAGTCACAAACTTCGTACCCGGGTTTTACCAGGGTTCCTGACGTATATCCACTAGGTCGTCAGAGTGAGGTAAAACTTGCTTAACCACCTTCTGACGCTTGAATCTATCTGGTTTCTTAGGAGGGACGGATGGCTCGGGATCATCCGTTATCTGCAGAATTAACTTAATAGCCTCCACAAGATCAGGAACATCCACATGCGAACTACCCTCCCCATCAGCAGTTTCTGAGTCAGAACCTGAGGGGTCAGTATATGTGCCGTTTTCATCAGACGAGGTGTCAGTGACAGCAGTGGATTGTGAGGAGATAAGCGCTCGCTTAGAGGACATCTTGGACTTAGGCGAGCGTTGGCCAGAATTTTTAGTAGTCAAGGACTGGTTCAACTTCTTTAATTGAGCAGATAAATCGTCCGCCCACGGCGGGTTAGCTGCAGGGACCACATACAGTTGTACTGGCATTGGGGGTCCCATAGTTTATGAACTAGCGTATGCAGAAACGTGGAAAAAGTGGCCAACGGTGGGTCAGTATGTGCCTCCGTTGCCACAGTCCCACTGGGGGGCAAGGAGCCCCCAGAACCAGAGCCCACAGCTGCTATATTCTCCTCATATGTCTCTGTGGCGCCAGCAACACCGGCAGTGTGCTCAGCCCCAGAACCGTTACCCTCAGAAGCAGACATGATATAACTTGCAGTATGAGGTTAACACAGTACAATTATCAGCAGCACTATACCTCTAAACCCAAACCCCTGCGCAGTGTAGTCAGCACTAGCAGAGATAAAGGAGAGCTATGGTGACTAAATCACAGAGAAAAATACGTAATACAGTATATCTTTGTGAAAATCCTATATTAGATAACACCTGACGCACCAAGCCCCCTCAGGTTATAGAATATAGGGATAGCAGGTTGAGTGAAAGACATGAAATGGACACCACTAAGCTATCAAATGCACACACAGAAAGTCACAGTTTGTACAATGCAGAGGTTATTACTGACAATAATACTGCACTGGACTAGCTTACACAGCTATAAAACAATAGATATAACAGTACACAGTAAGAACTGGATGTATATCACAGGGTACTTGTACTATAATAAAACCCTGACTAAGTGCACTCTTTCTTAACTATCACTGTCTAAAAAGGCAGGTAGAATACTTAAGTGTCATGTAAAGGCACAGCGCTGACAACCAGGCGGCTTTACATAGGAGGATTTGCCCAAGCAGTCCCAGGAACAGTAAGCTGAGGGATAATGGCGCCGCAGACACTGATAGGGAGTGAGGAAAAGACAGATATGCAGCTCCAGGGCGGGAACACTTGCTAGAAATGGTGCCCTGGGGCTGGGGGAGGGGCTTCAGGTCTAAGCCTTATCCCCTCTGCTGGCAAAACCACTGAGTACTGTGGGTGATATAAGAATTGGTTTAGAGAGAAAACCTGCCCTGCGCCCATGCCCTGGTGATCTAGTGGGATCGCCTGTACTGCCACAGTGTCCACCGCCAGCGCACGTGGCCCACCTCCCACTGACCGCGCCGGATCGTGATAAAGACCGGGTCCTTACCACCTCCCGAAGCATGGCCACGCGATCCTGGAGAGCCCCAGCCGTGTGTGTCTAACGTGAAGAAAACCGGAGCCTCTGCTGTAGGTACCCGGCAACCAGGGCTCGGGAGTGTACAGCGCCGCTGGGGAGAGCTGGAGCTGCAGCAGTGAATGTCACAAGACATTTACCACCGCTGCTGCCCTTGAAGTCTTCACTTTTTACCTCATAAAAAGCTTTTCTTAGGGCTGCTTGAAGCAGCCCCTCTGTCCAGTGCCTGCTTACTGCAGCACCAACTTACAAAACTGAGCTCCTGTGCTGGGAGGCGGGGTGATATAGGAGGCGGCGCTGTGCATTCTGGGAACAGTCAAAGCTTTGAGCCTGTTGGTGCCTCGGATCAAGATCCTACTCTACACCACCCCATTGTCCAATCCTTGTGGAGCCCAGTGTACCCCGCAGCAGAAATAAAGGTTGTAACTAAGCGCGCGCTCCAGAAAAGGGGCGTGGACACGCATGCTCCCCATTCACTAGAATGAGAGCGTCTGTGTGCACTCCCGGCGGGGCTAAGCGGCGACCAATCAGACAGAGCGTGTCCCATAGAGGTACTGTGTGCTCGTGCCTAAGGCGTGCGCGCCAAAAATATGGGTGTGGCCAATTAAAATGGGACGTGATACACAGACATATGCCCCCATTAGTGCAGTGCCAGATCCACAATTGCCCCCACTGTGCAAGGTATACAAATGCCCCACAGTGCCAGGCATACAAATGCCCCCACAGTGCCAGATCCACAAATGCCCCCACAGTGCCAGATCCACAAATGCCCCACAGTGCCAGGTATACAAATGCCCTACAGTGCCAGGTATACAAATGCCCCCACAGTGCCAGATCCACAAATGCCCCACAGTGCCAGGTATACAAATGCCTCCACAGTGCCAGATCCACAAATGCCCCTACAGTGCCAGATCCACAAATGCCCCCACAGAGCGCGATCCACAAATGTCCCACAGTGCCAGCCAATTGCCCCCACAGTGCCAGGTATACAAATGCGCCCACAGTGCCAGGTAAACAATTGCCCCCACAGTGCCAGCCAATTGCCTCCACAGCAGTGCTGCAGCTGCTTACCGCTGCTGCTGCTGCTGCTGCTCCTCCGGCTTCTCCAGCTGTGATGTGACTGAGGCTGTCAGGAGCTCAGAGCGCGCCAGCGCGGCTATGTCTGGCGGCGTATAGTGGACTTCAAACCAGCCGCCGGTTCGTGAGCCAATCAGAGCTCGCGGACCGTCAGCGGTGGCTCCTAATTGGCTGCCGGTCCACGAGCTCTGATTGGCTCATGAACCGGCGGCTGGTTTGAAGTCCGCTACACACAGCCAGACAGAGCCGCACTGGCGCGCTCTGAGCTCCTGACAGCTGAGACACGCTGCCGCCGGACTGAGCGGCAGCGTGTCTCAGTGAGCGCTGGACCGGCCCACGTGGCCATCGGCCCTTCTGGCATTTGCCAGAAGTGCCAGATGGCCAGTCCGGCCCTGGCAATGTAGACAGAAGTTCCTGATTAAAAAATAAAGTAACATGTTAGATTATGAACTATGGGGGTAATTCCAAGTTGATCGCAGCAGGAATTTTGTTAGCAGTTGTGCAAAACCATGTGCACTGCATGAGGGGCAGATATAACATGTGTAGAGATAGTTAGATTTGGGTGGGGTGTATTCAAACTGAAATCTAAATTGCAGTGTAAAAATAAAGCAGCCAGTATTTATCCTGCACATAAAATGTCTATCATAGGTGGTCATTCCGAGTTGTTCGCTCGCAAGCTGCTTTTAGCAGCTTTGCACATGCTAAGCCGCCGCCTACTGGGAGTGAATCTTAGCATAGTGGATTTGCGAACGAAAGATTAGCAGATTTGCGAATAGACAGTTCTTAGCAGTTTCTGAGTAGCTCGAGAATTACTCTGCCACTGCGATCAGTTCAGTCAGTTTCGTTCCTGGTTTGACGTCACAAACAGACCCAGCGTTCATCCAGACACTCCCCCGTTTCTCCAGCCACTCCCGCGTTTTTCCCAGAAACTGCAGCGTTTTTTCGCACACACCCATAAAACGGCCAGTTTCCGCCCAGAAACACCCACTTCCTGTCAATCACACTACGATCACCAGAACGAAGAAAAAACCTTGCAATGCCATGAGTAAAATACCTAACTTAATAGCAAATTTACTTGGCGCAGTCGCACTGCGGACATTGCGCATGCGCATTAGCGACTAATCGCTCCGTTGCAAAAAAAAAATAACGAGCGATCAACTCGGAATGACCACCATAGACTGTTCTTCATTCATGCGCATACACCAACATCCATAAAAGAAATAACTGACACTGACAACAGGATAATGTTTGCCAATAGAATTGTCAGCTTTTATTAACCAAATGGTATGGTGGCAAGGAGGGACGGCCTATTTAAATAACGTCCCTATTTATTCTAACCTTTTAAACCTTTTAACTGTGGCTGACCAAAACACAAGAGGAGGCAAGGGCCCAACTTCAGCCCGGCCTCCATCGCATAACAAGGGGGCTTTAAGGGCCCAATTTCAGCCCAGCCCCCATCACATCACAAGGGGAGGCTTTAAAGGGCCCAATTTCAGCCCAGCCCCCATCACATCACAAGGGGAGGCTTTAAAGGGCCCAATTTCAGCCCAGCCCCCCACACATCACAAGGGGCCATAATGGGCCATCTGCCACTCCTTGTGTTACTTGCTCTTTATCGGGAATACCGTGGCCAACTCTCCACTCAAGGTATTCCCCAACTCCCAACCAAAAGGTGCTCAGGTGTGTACCAATTCCACTGGAGACCGAAGCCCACCTGGTCCGATGGAACTCCGGCCCCGTAATGTATCAAACTCCACCACCTTCACATCTCCTGAGCACCTATAAACCTCCTAAAATTACAGCCACAATTTCAGGCCGTCCCAACCCGCCAAGCCGACACCAATAATAAACTCATCCAGGGCGGGTTGGTGGGTCAAATTTCTCTGAGGAAAAGAGGGAGAACCTATTCAGTCCTCTCCTTATAAGGGCTAAGCCCCTCCCATCACCAGATTCCTCAGTCAACTCATAGGCCCACTGTTACCATGGATACCTCCACTTATCACAGCTGCTTCATACAGCCTGCTATTCAGAATTTTATGTCACTACAGCCAAAAAAAATGTCCTCCGTTCTCTTAAAATGTCTATCATAGACTGTTCTTCATTCATGCGCATACACCAACATCCATAAAAGAAATAACTGACACTGACACCAGAATAATGTTTGCCAATAGAATTGTCAGCTTTTATTAAACAAATGGTATGGTGGCAAGGAGGGACGGCCTATTTAAATAAAGTCCCTATTTATTCTAGCCTTTTAAACCTTTTAACTGTGGCTGACCAAAACACAAGAGGAGGCAAGGGCCCAACTTCAGCCCGGCCTCCATCGCATAACAAGGGGGCTTTAAGGGCCCAATTTCAGCCCAGCCCCCATCACATCACAAGGGAGGCTTTAAAGGGCCCAATTTCAGCCCAGCCCCCATCACATCACAAGGTGAGGCTTTAAAGGGCCCAATTTCAGCCCAGCCCCCCACACATCACAAGGGGCCATAATGGGCCATCTGCCACTCCTTGTGTTACTTGCTCTTTATCGGGAATACCGTGGCCAACTCTCCACTCAAGGTATTCCCCAACTCCCAACCAAAAGGTGCTCAGGTGTGTACCAACTCCACCGGAGACCGAAGCCCACCTGGTCCGATGGAACTCCGGCCCCGTAATGTATCAAACTCCACCACCTTCACATCTCCTGAGCACCTATAAAACTCTTAAAATTACAGCCACAATTTCAGGCCGTCCCAACCCACCACAGTTTTAACGAAACCTCTGCCACCATAACTCTACCTTAAAACTCTTCTTACTACTCCTAAACTCCTCCTACCTATCAACAAAATTCCTGACTAAAAACAGCGAACAAAAGATCCTCCATAAAAATTTCCATACCCCTCAAATTCAGATGGACACCATCGGCCATGTAAAGATGAGGGGCAGAAACTAAAATTGAGGGATGTGGGACCACAAACCCCCAATTTTCACTAACAGCCCTGCCCACCACAGAATTGATCCGGTGCCGGACCAACTCTATGGCAGCCGGTCTGTCCGCATCTCTCCAAACCAAACGGGGGATAATGTCCGACCATCCCACACTCAGAAAACACAAGCTGTTCTGCAAACTAACTAAGTCCCTAACTATAGTTTTGTAAAGATCCAGACCAGTCCTTCTGGTCAAATCATTTCCAGCAGCATGGAAAACCACCCTCAGCGGGTATCCCGACCTCTCTGACTGTTGCCAAAATAGGGGCATGACTTGATCCCAGCGAAGTCCCCTCACACCGATCCATATGACAAGATTAGCTTCAGGGGACTGAAGGCACTCCACACCAGATCTTTCACCATAGTAAACGTATGAGTGCCCAATAATCCATATCGGACATTCGTCCAAGCGCTTATCTGAAAATACAAAAACCATTCACAGAACCTATCATACAAAAAACCCCTAACACAAAATTCTTGAAACAACATTACCCAAAAACATCCCACTATAAACTTACTAAAATGTTGTTGTTTTTTTTGTTTTTTGTTTTAAATAGTTTAATTTGGCCTCTAAGGTGAGAATTTTTGAAGCGGGGATGAAAGGGGGATGGGTATGAGGGATCAGACTTGACGAGAGGCGAAAAACACACCTGCCAAGCGGGTATGAACCCCAAGGCTTAAGGCACTTGACAGGATAAAAAATTCCTCAAGAACCCCAAATATGGCGAGTGGCTGAAACCTCAAGTCTGATTTTTTAATCCAACAGGTCAAAACCTGATATATTTCCGAAATACATCAGACTTCCACCTCCCCAGAGCTCTAATTTGCCCGCTCAAACAGCCTTCAGCGGCTGCTGTTGTCGCCGCACCTATCCGAAATGAATGGGTACCGTATCTTAATACCGGCAAACCCATCGTGCAAATACAATGTTCCAGCACCCATCTAAATTGAAATTGAGTCACCGGCATACCAACCAAATGCTGCAACCATGGACCTGGCATATCAGTCCTTGTTCTCAAATAAACCCTCGCCAAGGACACAGGACATATCTCTTTGTCGTCCACACATCTCGAAACAACCCAACAACCTTTGCCTAGTTGGTCCGTTTTGGAACATTGTACTTTGCACCATAAGCCTCCATCTTCCAGTGACACATGCTCACGAAGCATAGGTGACATTGCTGTTTCCGAAGCTAACACTAGTTCACTGACTCTAAAGGCCCCGAAAAAGGCCATGACGAAACACAATTTAAATAAGAGTGCTTCGTAATCAGATGCACAGACATCATGCAACACAACCGCCATGCGCCGCAATATTGAAATGGTTATTGGCCTTCGTGCATCTTGTACAGGGGGCATCACTCGAGCCCACCCTTTAAGAATCCGTGCTAGAAAGAAAGATTTAGTAAAATCATGCCGGCCTTCAAGTCTCAAGAAATAAGAAAGAGCAGACAGTAAACGTGTTACAAACCCTCTTGACCTGCCTGCTCTAAAATATTCCCAAACATAATTCAATAACATTGCATAATCAGTCTTACCTTGGTCCTGATGTAAACGGACATATCTCTCCCACTCTCCCATAGCGTTTCTGTACCCTCGAAGGGTAGAAGGTGCCCAGGATCGTAGAGCTAAGCCCTCCAATCCGGGCGTATCACCTGCCAGGCATAAGACGGGCAAGGGTCACCAGATACATTCGCATCCGGAGCTAGCACCCTAAACCTGTGCCACTCGAAACGCGAAAGCGCATCTGCCACACTGTTTTTAATGCCCGGAACATGCCTGGCGCGAAAACTTATATTCGATTGAAGGCAACACAAAACCATCTGACCCAACAATCGCCGCACGGGAAGGCCAGCAGCTTTCTGACTGTTAAACTCATGAACCACACCCAAATTGTCACACCAAAAAAACTACTAACAGATTGGCCAAAACCTAGTGCCATAACTCCAGAGCTACCATGATGGGGAATGATTCGAATAATAGCATATTACTAGTGAGTCCCTCATCAAACTAGGTTTTTGGCCATGGGGAGACGCACCACCTACCCTCAAGGTATGCTCCAAAAACCCGTAGAACCGGCCGCATCAGTGAATAATTGCAACTCTACATTGGATCTGGGTATAGCCTGCCAAATGCAAACACCATTGAAATTCGCCAAAAAATTAATCCCAAATGTGCAGATCCCCACGAAATTCTTTAGATAATCTCATAAAAATGACTAAGTTTTTATTTATTTATTTATTTTTTTATTAACACCTGCTGTGGCTCTCTACAACTTCCTGCTGAAGACCTTACCCATAGGTATAACCCGGAAAGCAAAATTGAGAGACCCCAATAGTGATTGAGCTTGTATCAACATCAACTTGCCATTTGCCAATGCCACGATTATATCTACTTTTCATTTATCTATTTTTTCCCCGGGTAAACGACAAAAACCCTCAAAAGTATCAATTTTGATTCCCAAAAAAGTAAACACCGATATAGAACCTGCCGTCTTCTCCTCAGCTACAGGGATCTCTATTTGGATAATAATCCAACCAATACAATAATTTGTACAATTTCACTGGAGTAGGGGCCCTACTTAGCGCCAGCAGCTGCCGGGACTCGTTGCTGCTGTTTGTGCAAACCCCCTCAATCACCAGCAGTCTGTTGGCCGTTTTGATGGGGTGGGATCCCTCACAGTGAATACAAACTAGAGATGAGCGCCTGAAATTTTTCGGGTTTTGTGTTTTGGTTTTGGGTTCGGTTCCGCGGCCGTGTTTTGGGTTCGAACGCGTTTTGGCAAAACCTCACCGAATTTTTTTTGTCGGATTCGGGTGTGTTTTGGATTCGGGTGTTTTTTTCAAAAAACACTAAAAAACAGCTTAAATCATAGAATTTGGGGGTCATTTTGATCCCAAAGTATTATTAACCTCAAAAACCATAATTTACACTCATTTTCAGTCTATTCTGAATACCTCACACCTCACAATATTATTTTTAGTCCTAAAATTTGCACCGAGGTCGCTGTGTGAGTAAGATAAGCGACCCTAGTGGCCGACACAAACACCGGGCCCATCTAGGAGTGGCACTGCAGTGTCACGCAGGATGTCCCTTCCAAAAAACCCTCCCCAAACAGCACATGACGCAAAGAAAAAAAGAGGCGCAATGAGGTAGCTGTGTGAGTAAGATTAGCGACCCTAGTGGCCGACACAAACACCGGGCCCATCTAGGAGTGGCACTGCAGTGTCACGCAGGATGGCCCTTCCAAAAAACCCTCCCCAAACAGCACATGACGCAAAGAAAAAAAGAGGCGCAATGAGGTAGCTGTGTGAGTAAGATTAGCGACCCTAGTGGCCGACACAAACACCGGGCCCATCTAGGAGTGGCACTGCAGTGTCACGCAGGATGTCCCTTCCAAAAAACCCTCCCCAAACAGCACATGACGCAAAGAAAAAAAGAGGCTTTTTACTGATATTTGGTGTTTTGGATTTGACATGCTCTGTACTATGACATTGGGCATCGGCCTTGGCAGACGACGTTGCTGGCATTTCATCGTCTCGGCCATGACTAGTGGCAGCAGCTTCAGCACGAGGTGGAAGTGGATCTTGATCTTTCCCTAATTTTGGAACCTCAACATTTTTGTTCTCCATATTTTAATAGGCACAACTAAAAGGCACCTCAGGTAAACAATGGAGATGGATGGATTGGATACTAGTATACAATTATGGACGGGCTGCCGAGTGCCGACACAGAGGTAGCCACAGCCGTGAACTACCGCACTGTACTGTGTCTGCTGCTAATATATAGACTGGTTGATAAAGAGATAGTATACTCGTAACTAGTATGTATGTATAAAGAAAGAAAAAAAAAACACGGTTAGGTGGTATATACAATTATGGACGGGCTGCCGAGTGCCGACACAGAGGTAGCCACAGCCGTGAACTACCGCACTGTACTGTGTCTGCTGCTAATATAGACTGGTTGATAAAGAGATAGTATACTCGTAACTAGTATGTATGTATAAAGAAAGAAAAAAAAACCACGGTTAGGTGGTATATACAATTATGGACGGGCTGCCGAGTGCCGACACAGAGGTAGCCACAGCCGTGAACTACCGCACTGTACTGTGTCTGCTGCTAATATAGACTGGTTGATAAAGAGATAGTATACTCGTAACTAGTATGTATGTATAAAGAAAGAAAAAAAAACCACGGTTAGGTGGTATATACAATTATGGACGGGCTGCCGAGTGCCGACACAGAGGTAGCCACAGCCGTGAACTACCGCACTGTACTGTGTCTGCTGCTAATATAGACTGGTTGATAAAGAGATAGTATACTCGTAACTAGCATGTATGTATAAAGAAAGAAAAAAAAACCACGGTTAGGTGGTATATACAATTATGGACGGGCTGCCGAGTGCCGACACAGAGGTAGCCACAGCCGTGAACTACCGCACTGTACTGTGTCTGCTGCTAATATATAGACTGGTTGATAAAGAGATAGTATACTACTAATATTATATATACTGGTGGTCAGGTCACTGGTCACTAGTCACACTGGCAGTGGCACTCCTGCAGCAAAAGTGTGCACTGTTTAATTTTAATATAATATTATGTACTCCTGGCTCCTGCTATAACCTATAACTGGCACTGCAGTAGTGCTCCCCAGTCTCCCCCACAATTATAAGCTGTGTGAGCTGAGCAGTCAGACAGATATATAATATATATAGATGATGCAGCACACTGGCCTGAGCCTGAGCAGTGCACACAGATATGGTATGTGACTGACTGAGTCACTGTGTGTATCGCTTTTTTCAGGCAGAGAACGGATATATTAAATAAACTGCACTGTGTGTCTGGTGGTCACTCACTATATAATATATTATGTACTCCTGGCTCCTGCTATAACCTATAACTGGCACTGCAGTAGTGCTCCCCAGTCTCCCCCACAATTATAAGCTGTGTGAGCTGAGCAGTCAGACAGATATATATAATATTATATATAGATAATAGATGATGCAGCACACTGGCCTGAGCCTGAGCAGTGCACACAGATATGGTATGTGACTGAGTCACTGTGTGCTGTGTATCGCTTTTTTCAGGCAGAGAACGGATTATAAATAAAACTGGTGGTCACTGGTCACTATCAGCAAAACTCTGCACTGTACTGAGTACTCCTAATGCTCCCCAAAATTAGTAAATCAAGTGTCTCTCTAATCTATTCTAAACGGAGAGGACGCCAGCCACGTCCTCTCCCTATCAATCTCAATGCACGTGTGAAAATGGCGGCGACGCGCGGCTCCTTATATAGAATCCGAGTCTCGCGATAGAATCCGAGCCTCGCGAGAATCCGACAGCGTCATGATGACGTTCGGGCGCGCTCGGGTTAACCGAGCAAGGCGGGAAGATCCGAGTCGCTCGGACCCGTGAAAAAAAACATGAAGTTCTGGCGGGTTCGGATTCAGAGAAACCGAACCCGCTCATCTCTAATACAAACATGCCGAAAATGACACCTAAACCCCAGGGTACATTGACCATTATTAAAGGCATAGCATCTGCCTGATATATTCTTACCCGCTAACCATCTGTTACTGATATTACCTAGTTTCTCAGCCAAACCCTCTGAACCATTTTTTAGAGGTTGAGTAACATCTACAAAAATCTCTACATCTTTTTTAACAAAATCTATGATATCCTTGCCATTCTGTTTTCTGCGAAACTCCTCATCATAGTACCTCCATGCTGTTCCGCGCCCAGCTCTGACCAGTTCGTGAAGCGAATACATATATTTAATTATATTCATGTGCTCCTGAGGTCTGGACTCCAAATAACAAGCCGCAAAGATAAGCATGCCCTTCTGCCAATTAGAGTAAGACTTATATAAGCCTCCTTACCTATACCCAGGGGCGGATTGGTAACAAAAAGCGGCCCTGGAAAAATTTGTACTAGTGGCTTCGCATGGGCAGCACCAGAGGTGTAAGGTCTAGCCATGGGCCATGGCAGCAGCACCCTCCAATAAGACTTTCCAGATAGTGGGCATGTCCAGCATCAAGGGGGGAGTTAAAAGAAATAAAGTAAAATATTATGACACATTATATGATACACCTTCAGAATTTAGGAAACTATGGGGGTCATTCCGAGTTGTTCGCTCGGTAAAAATCTTCGCATCGCAGCGATTTTCCGCTTAATGCGCATGCGCAATGTCCGCACTGCGACTGCGCCAAGTAAATTTGCTATGCACTTAGGAATTTTACTCACGGCATTTTCATCGTTCTGGCGATCGTAATGTGATTGACAGGAAATGGGTGTTACTGGGCGGAAACAGGCCGTTTTATGGGCGTGTGGGGAAAAACGCTACCGTTTCCGGAAAAAACGCAGGAGTGGCCGGAGAAACGGGGGAGTGTCTGGGCGAACGCTGGGTGTGTTTGTGACGTCAAACCAGGAACGACAAGCACTGAACTGATCGCAGAAGCCGAGTAAGTCTGGAGCTACTCAGAAACTGCTACGAGGTGTGTAATCGCAATATTGCGAATACATCGTTCGCAATTTTAAGATGCTAAGATTCACTCCCAGTAGGCGGCGGCTTAGCATGATCAAATCTGCTAAAATTCACTTGCGAGCGAACAACTCGGAATGACCCCCTATATCATTCTGTAGAAAGATATATTTTCTTGCTTATTACACCAACCGTATCCCAATCACTATTCACTCAATCTTATATGTCAGCCAAGCAGGCAGACAGAGATACACTAGATCATCTGCAATCACAGGCTAAGTGGCAAAGTCATTTTCATATATGCAAATTATTTTGCATCTTATTGATTATGTCTATAAAAGGGGACCACATGTCCCACAGGTGCGTCAGCTCACCGGGGATTTTCCCCTGTAGACCCTGTGGCCAATCCGCCTCTGCCTATACCCAATTTCTTTCTAGCCGCCACTAATGCTTTTCTCGCTTTACTAGTTAAAGCAAACATATTCACAAATTTGCCCTGCAGAATACGCTCCCTAATTTTGGGCTGTACCCTTCTCAAAACCGCAGTATTTGCACATTGCAAAGAATCCTCGGGACCCTCCTCCGAGGACATGCTATAGCTGCTGTGTCTGCGCCTTCTTTTATGTCTTTTCTTGCAACCACTGCAGCTGCTGTCAGCTGAAGATGAGGACTCAGAGGAAGGAGTGCATGAACCCCTGTAACTTCTGTGCCTATGCTTACGTTTTTGCGAAGCTTTTTCTTGCATAATTTCTCCTTAACTGCGCCCATATTGCCTGAGCTGACCACTGCATCTTTTTTACGCGCTACAGGGCGCACATCCGCCTCATCGTAAATACCTCCCTCATCCAGGGCGGACTCCACCACAGCCGCCGAATCCCCAGAATCCTCCTGTACATCAGGGGCTACCAAGGACTCTGCTGGAGAAATACAAGGAGAAACATCCACCAGACACTCATTAGGAATCATATTGCCCCTATTCCTTCCACCCGTTCTGGCCCGTGAAACAGCGGCCGCTAAATCACTTACGCCATCCCTGTTCAAAATGGAGGAATTCTGCTCACACAGAAATTTCCCTTCAGTATGATTAGCAGTAGCAACGGGATCAGTGCTGATATGACTGAAGTGCATATAGACGCTACCTCAGACGAGTTCCAACCAGCGCCATTACTCCCAAAACGCACAGCATTAGCGTATGACCTCCCCATCACTGTGCCCCTCATACTATGTACCTCAGGCACCCCTTTTTTACCCCTAATATACACACTGATGAGCCTTCCTTGCTGCCTTTCAGCATTTCTCATGCCCAAGCTGCTTGCACGTTGTCCCGCTACATCCGTGTCTGCCCCGGTATCCCTTGATCTAACCGGATCCCTGTTAATTCCTCCGTTAGGTGCTCCCACTCCTTGCATCACCCTTTTTCCCTTGTTTCTCTTTCATTTTGCTCACCTCTAGAAAGAACAGTGCTACGACGACCACCTCTGGCAGCCACGGTCCCACGCGGGCCCGCGGGGCGACCGCGACGTACCTCCGGCACATGCACTCCTGAGGTAACTACCCGAGTTGTTACCGCTCTCCTCAACACCCTGCTCCGCGACTCCACCATAGCACCAACGCTTCGAGACATTGCACTATCGGTAATTAGTTCTGTAGAATCAATTCCCACAGCACAAGTTAAAACAACAGCTCGTGACACCGACAAGCTGCTGACCCGGCCAGTCGACCCCGACCCCTGGCGGCGGCATTACCCACATTACTCCTAGCTTGACCTAGTCCTTATACTGACAAATGCTGTCCCCTACCTGACACTGGAGGTCATTCCGAGTTGTTCGCTCGCAAGGCGATTTTAGCAGAGTTGCTCACGCTAAGCCGCCGCCTACTGGGAGTGAATCTTAGCATCTTAAAATTGCGAACGAAGTAATCGCAATATTGCGATTACACACCTCGTAGCAGTTTCTGAGTAGCTTCAGACTTACTCGGCATCTGCGATCAGTTCAGTGCTTGTTGTTCCTGGTTTGACGTCACAAACACACCCAGCGTTCGCCCAGACACTCCTCCGTTTCTCCGGCCACTCCTGCGTTTTTTCCGGAAACGGTAGCGTTTTTCCCCACACGCCCATAAAACGGCCTGTTTCCGCCCAGTAACACCCATTTCCTGTCAATCACATTACGATCGCCAGAACGATGAAAAAGCCGTGAGTAAAATTCCTAACTGCATAGCAAATTTACTTGGCACAGTCGCAGTGCGAACATTGCGCATGCGCATTAAGCGGAAAATCGCTGCGATGCGAAGATTTTTACCGAGCGAACAACTCGGAATGAGGGCCCCTAACACAGCAGCGTCCCTGTCACCGCTTTCAATCAAACGGATAGGGGGACGCACAGCACGACTGGGCCTCGGCATGTTAGAAAGTAGAAAAGATAGATAAAGAAAGAGTCAAAGAACAAAAAGGGGTGAAAAGATAAAAGAATTGTAAAGACTGAAAAGAAATAAGAAGAAAAATACCACAAAATCACAAATAATACACAGTTCAGTACAAAACAAACACAGAGCACTTCACTGTTCAAATTTCTCTGAGGAAAAGAGGGAGAACCTATTCAGTCCTCTCCTTACAAGGGCTAAGCCCCTCCCATCACCAGATTCCTCAGTCAACTCATAGGCCCACTGTTACCATGGATACCTCCACTTATGTCACTACAGCCATATAAAATGTCCTCCGTTCTCTGAAACAAAATACCCCACCCAAATCTAACTGTCTCTGCACATGTTATATCTATCCCCCCTGCAGTGCACATGGTTTTGCCCAATTGCTAACAAACTTGCTGCTGCTATCAACTCAGAATTACCCCCTATGAACTGTATTCCATATTGAGGTGAAACTTCTGTTTTCCTGCACTGGTTTTCCAGGACCCTGACTTCATTATTCTGTGCCACCCGTTGTTAACTAGTAGAAGCTCAGATTGGGTACGTCAGCCTATCTCTTCCCACTTCCAACTTGCCTACACTCAGGCCCATAAGAGGGCCTGCGGAACAGAGATGATGTTCCTGGAGTCTCTTTGGCGTCTCTCTAGGCTACAAGTGCCACAGGCCAGCGATGGTGTCAGCCCATGGGCACTATGCCCTAGGTGGTGCCACTGCTCACATTTACCTAGTTACGGCCCTGCCTACATTATGCTTTTGCCAAAACAAGAGTATGATGCAGTTGAGAATTTTTCCATACGTTATAATTAGTGATGAGCGGGTTCGGTTCCTCGGAAACCGAACCCCCCTGAACTTCACCGATTTTACACGGGTCCGAGGCATACTCGGATTCTCCCATATGGCTCGGTTAACCCGAGCGCGCCCGAACGTCATCATCCCGCTG
Organism: Pseudophryne corroboree; assembly: GCF_028390025.1. NCBI lineage: Eukaryota > Metazoa > Chordata > Amphibia > Anura > Myobatrachidae > Pseudophryne > Pseudophryne corroboree. The sequence continues at coordinate 83,057,210 of NC_086452.1, forward strand.
TCGGATTCTCGCGAGATTCGGATTCTATATAAGCAGCCGCGCGTCACCGCCATTTTCACTCGTGCATTGGAAATGTTAGGGAGAGGACGTGGCTGGCGTCCTCTCCGTTTATTAATCTTGATGCAAATATTTGTGCTTATTGCTTAATTGTGGGGACTGGGGAGCAGCTGTATTATATAGGAGGAGTACAGTGCAGAGTTTTGCTGACAGTGACCACCAGTATACGTTGTCTGCCTGAAAAACACTCCATATCTGTGCTCAGTGTGCTGCATACAGTATATCTGTGCTCACACTGCTTTATTGTGGGAACTGGGGACCACCAGTATATTATATAGGAGGAGTACAGTGCAGAGTTTTGCTGACAGTGACCACCAGTATACGTTGTCTGCCTGGTGTTTGTGTCGGCCACTTGTGTCGCTTAGCTTAGTCACACAGCGACCTTGGTGCGCCTCTTTTTTTCTTTGCATCATGTGCTGTTTGGGGACTATTTTTTTGAAGTGCCATCCTGCCTGACACTGCAGTGCCACTCCTAGATGGGCCAGGTGTTTGTGTCGGCCACTTGTGTCGCTTAGCTTAGTCACACAGCGACCTTGGTGCGCCTTTTTTTTTCTTTGCATCATGTGCTGTTTGGGGACAATTTTTTTGAAGTGCCATCCTGCCTGACACTGCAGTGCCACTCCTAGATGGGCCAGGTGTTTGTGTCGGCCACTTGTGTCGCTTAGCTTAGTCACACAGCGACCTCTGTGCGCCTCTTTTTTTCTTTGCATCATGTGCTGTTTGGGGACTATTTTTTTTGAAGTGCCATCCTGCCTGACACCGCAGTGCCACTCCTAGAAGGGCCAGGTGTTTGTGTCGGCCACTTGTGTTGCTTAGCTTAGTCACACAGCGACCTTGGTGCACCTCTTTTTTTCTTTGCATCATGTGCTGTTTGGGGACAATTTTTTTGAAGTGCCATCCTGCCTGACACTGCATTGCCACTCCTAGATGGGCCAGGTGTTTGTGTCGGCCACTTGTGTCGCTTAGCTTAGCCATCCAGCGACCTCGGAGCAAATTTTAGGACTTAAAATAATATTGTGAGGTGTGAGGTATTCAGAATAGACTGAAAATGAGTGTAAATTATGGTTATTGAGGTTAATAATACTATGGGATCAAAATGACCCCCAAATTCTATGATTTAAGCTGTTTTTGAAGGTTTTTTGTAAAAAAACACCCGAATCCAAAACACACCCGAATCCGCCAAAAAATTTTCAGGGAGGTTTTGCCAAAACGCGTCCGAATCCAAAACACGGCCGCGGAACCGAATCCAAAACCAAAACACAAAACCCGGAAAATTTCCGGTGCACATCACTAGTTATAATGCAATCATTGCTTGCTTGTCATGCAGCAACGGGATGCGGTCAGGATGCAGGCGCTGGAAATACTGGTGCCAGAATCCCGACACACAGCAAAATCCCAGCTCCGGAACTCTGACATCAATTGGAATACTGATGCCAGAATCCCCTGCTGGAGGGGAGCTTAGGGTGAGGCATATCTGGGGAGGGTTAAGCTGTGGGGGAAGGAAGGTTAGGGTTAGGCTGCGGGGAGGGGGGCAAGTTTAGGGTTAGGCTACAGGAAGGGAGGGTAAGGGTTAGGAGGATAAGGGGCGAGGTTAAGCATACTTTCTCGACTCCTGGCAGGATTCTGTGCATCGGGATGCCGGCGTGGGTCTAATAATATGTGAGGCTAATGTAGAACCTAAGTATCCTGTATATAGAACCTACTAATACTATAGAACCTACGATTACATAACCCCCATAGACACTCAGGAGTTTGCAGATATATTGTGCCACTGTTATCATTTCAATGCTCTGTTTGGGTATACATTTTCTATTACTACTCATTTCATCTCCTCCATATCCATGGATAGCTAGCTGTGAAGAATGAATATAAGGAGAACAAACTGATAGAATAGGAGAGGAGTGGGCAGCGGTGCAAGTATGCGGGTACGGGTGGGTACGGCGTACCCTTATGAATTTCGCCGTGGGTACGCCGTACCCACACCGACGGGCCGCCGCTTGCTACCGCTGATGTGAGGGGAGGAGAGCGCAGCCTGCGCCTCTCCTGCCCTCAGTGTCTTCGTTCAAATCAGCGCCGCCCGTGAGCCAATCAGAGCTCGCGGCGCTTTGATTGGCTCACGGATCAGCGCTGAATATTGAACTCACCCGCCGGAGACTGAGGGGAAGGAGAGGCGCAGGCTGCGCTCTCCTCCCCTCACACTGTGGGGCATTCGTGTATCTGGCACTGTGGGCAACGTGTATCTGGCACTGTGGGGCAACGTGTATCTGGCACTGTGGGGGTCATATGTGTATCTGCCCCTCCCCCATATGTGTATCACGCCCATATTTCTATTGGCCATGCCCCATATGGCATTTGGCCACACCCATTTTTTGCCACGCGCGCCTTTGGCGCGGGCACACAGTACCTGTAAGACATTTTTTCTACTTGCACCACTGGGAGTGGGTTAAACCTCAGCTAGTCTGGGGGGCAGGACAGTAAGGCATTATGGGAGTTTCTTGTTAGCCAATAGGAATGAACATTGGGGGTAGGTGGAAGGGTTTCTAAGCCTGGTAAAGGGGCTGGGTCAGCCTCTTCTGCTGTAATCGTCCCACCCTCCCTCCCTACTGGTGGTGTTTGTTTCTAATGCTGTGTGCGTTGGCTATTTCCGTGGTCTGGGTTGTCACGGTTTTGTTGTGGCGGGAAAGAACGGCAAGTTAACTTTTGTTGTATTAAAGGAGTTGATTGGAGGTCGTTTGGTGGTTGGTTTTTAGGTACGCTCTCCTTCGTTGACTGGTATTACATCTGCTGGACCACCTTCACGGGGGCAGCCTCATCACCTTCACGGGTGGGTAGTCAAGATGGAGGTTGAGTGGATACCTATTGTTTGTTGGAAGGTTTACGTCAGTTTTTATAAGAAAGGTTTTGTTCATGGGATAGGGTTGTTTTAGCTGTTCTTTCTGGCCACCTTACTTTAGTTTAATTATTCATCAGTTAATGGTTCATTTAAATAAACAGCTAACATTTTCTGCCAAATTCAAGTCTCCGACTCTCCGTGTCTTTATTTATCTCCTATATAATAGCCCAGCTCTGTGACTTTGTGCCTGTGTGTATAACGCATCTCTCATTGGGTTAGTGGCAGGTCTATCACACCCAATCCACAGCTGATTGGGCAAGAAACGCCCTCCCACACAGGTTACATCCAATGGGAGGCTCTGCCCTCTGCCTGCTGTGTTTTCACAGAGCAGGATTAGCTGCAGCTCCAGCCCCACACCCCAAAATAGTCCCACTGCATCTGCAGCAAAATACCCTCCAACAATTTACACATAAACATTGATACAAATTCGAAGAGGGGGCGTGGCCACGGGTACAGCCGTGTGGCCACGCCCCTTTTCCCATACTTTCAATGGAAGCTTGGAGAGCCAATAATCAGTACAGGCCATAAAAAAAAGGGACTGTACCTGCCAAAAAGGTGCAGCTGGAAGGTATGCCACTGCATCTGCATCAAGTCTCTGCACTGTAGATAGGGGGGAAAATCCTTTTACTGCAGCATCGTATGTCCTGCTGCCAGTCCGCCTGCCCCCTCCGCCATCAACAATCCCCACTCCCTAGCCGAAGCGCAGGTGGAACAAAAGCTGCTGCGACCACCGGCATACATGTGTGTGAAAGCGGCGCAGCGGAAGGCTTTCATAGCCTTCCCTGCGCCGCATACTCTCTGAGCCCCGGATCCTCTCTGCGCGTGATGTCACAGAACTGCCTCACCACCACAGCCGCGCCCAGATCCCCAGAGGCCCTGACTTCGCAACACAGCACCTGGGCTGCCGGCCTGGAAGCCCCGAGATGGCTAATGTAACGGATAGAGTGGTTGATATCGTGGAGGGTAATGTCTGGACGCTGAATCAATGTAAAAGGTGACAGTGCTGTGCAGTGCAGTGGGTGTGCAGTCAGGGCCGGTGCTAGGGTGTTCGGCGCCCCCCTGCAAACTATACAAAGGCACAGCGCACATAATACCCCCTGTAGTAGAGACACTTACACATGTAACGCCCCCTGTAGCAGTGACGCTTACACAAGTAACGCCCCCTGTACCAGTGATGCTTACACACGTAACGCCCCCTTTACCAGTGATGCTTACACACGTAACGCCCCCTGTACCAGTGGCACTTACACATGTAACGCCCCCCCCCCCGTACCAGTGACGCTTACACACGTAATGCCCCCTGTAGCAGTGACGCTTACACACGTAACGTCCTCTGTACCAGTGACGCTTACACACGTAATGCCCCCTGTAGCAGTGACGCTTACACACGTAACGCCCTCTGTACCAGTGCCGCTAAGACACGTAACGCCCCTGTATCTGTGCCACTTAGACATGTAACGGCACCTGTACCAGTGATGCTTATGTGGCATACTGGAATGTTAGGAGACAAGAGATATTGGAAAGTTCCAAAAGCCATTTAATTCTTATCAGTGAGTGGGGGAGTTTTATGGCCCCAAAACCAGTTCTGGCAGACCCTGCCACATGTAGGGGGTTAGGACAGGAAGTGCAGGGGGATTTTAGCAAAAGGAACAAAGCACAGGACAGTTCAGTGTGAGCTGAGGACTGAGATGGAGGGCACAGGCTAGTGTCCAGGAGAAACGCAGTCTGGGGACTGTGGAACAAGCATCTATAACTCCACAGTCTCTGGCATTATGGAACAGCATGTAGGTGCTGCTAGGAAGAGCAAGAGATATCCAGATTTGCAGTGTGAGAGAAGTTACAGCATGAACAATCAGTGGAAGAAATAAAGGGGATCCTCACCTTCAGGGGTACCCCAGAAGCAGGATGGGAGGTGTGAGTCTGCGAGAGAGGACGAGCTGGGTGAGTGGTAGGAAACCACGTTTGGCGGAAAGGCCCCCAGTAACGTGTCCATGAGAGATCCCGTTTAGATAGAGCCCCTAGCGAATGGGGGAGAGCACACTGAAATGAATCTCACTCAGTTTGCGGAAGCTGCACTACTGATTCCCAGAGACTGCGCTGGTATGTACTGTACTGTAATGCTGCCACATCACTGTAAATGCTGTTATTGCCAGTGAAGCAAATGAAAGGAGATGTAACCAGATGTAACCTGATGTAACCCATATGAATATTGTGCTGGAGAGAAGAAAAAGAAGTTAAATGTTACTGTCGTGATAACCCTGTCTGAACTGTGAATAAACTGATTGCTTATGTGATGAAACGGCCTGGTGTGCAATGCTTTTTAATATGACTGATGGACCGGCCGCTGCCCGGCTATCACACTTACACACGTAATGCCCCCTGTACCAGTGCCGCTTACACACGTAACGCCCTCTGTACCAGTGCCGCTTAGACACGTAATGCCCCTGTATCTGTGCTGCTTAGACACATAACGCCCCCTGTACCAGTGCCGCTTAGTCACGTAATGCCCCCTGTACCAGTGATGCTTACACACGTAACACCCCCCTGTACCAGTGATGCTTACACACGTAACGCCCCCTAAACTACAGCTCCCAGCAGCCCTTAGCTCCGAAGCATTCCAGCCCTTAGGGCTCCTGGGAGCTGTAGTTTATTGAGTGCATCTTCTTCCCTGTAAAGCGGCGCGTTGGGACACCGGCGCTAACAATAGTGACTGGCTGCTGTGCGAGTCTCTGGGAGAGCCACTGCCAAAGGGAGGACAGCAGCTTAGCTGCTGACAGGAGGAGAAGCAGGAGAAGCATTACCCGCCCCTCCCTCACTCACAGTACCTCCGGGCCCCATCCGCAGCACCCCCATACACCCCCTCCAGCACCAGCGGTAGCTCCAAACCCCCTCCCCCACCCGCAGCAATCCCGCACCCGCCCCTCCCGTCGCACCACCGCATTCGCCCTACCCCCACCGGTGCACCCCCGCAACTGCTGCTCCCCGACCCGCGGTGGCTCCGGACCCCACCTGCAGCACCACGACCGCCCCTCCCCCTCCCGTGGCACCCCCGGATCCCATCCGAGTCTTCCCCGCACCCGCCACTTCCCCAACCAAAGCACCTACTAGGTGATTCATCAGGCGCTGCGTGCACTTTTCACACCTTTGCAAGGGGCTTCTCACCCCTTAACCATCGCATGCTGTATGTCCGTGCAATATTTAACCACTCACACAATTATGATTGGATGTAATACTCCATATAAGAAAAATAATGCAGGCCACAAGGGTGTGCAAGGGTTAAGGGGGCGTAGCCCCTTACGACGGTGTGAAGGGCGCCCGTAGGGCACAATGAATCACCTAGTTATAGTTAAGTGTTAAGATGTTATGGTTTAAGGTTACGGACAATCCTCAGACTGTGAGGTTTATAGGTGCTCTGACCTTAGTCAAATACATCTATAAAAGGTAAGCCTTTTTGTAAGTCCCTTTTTTCGGCGGATTGAATCAGTTATTGGTGGATCGGATCTGCATTGGGCAATCGGCCTATAGATGTATAGCCTGCATAAGGAAGGGCTGGGGTTGTATGGACGTATACAGTTATATTTTCAAACTCATTTGGGGTATGTCAGCAGGTTAGAAATATTATTTCTTTTTCCAGCAGAAGCCATGAAGCATGTCAGTAACCCTAGTTTGCTGCGGAATATGCTTTAACAATTGTGGCATTCCTTTTATGATGTTGGATCTTATAACATAGATTTTATTTCATTTATTTAACTGCATCTGTCCCACTGCGTTATTATTGTGAATCCACACTTAATTATGAGTCATCGTCCAATACTATTTTCCCATTAAAGTCACTCACTTTGTAGCAATAGTATTTGGCTGTTACACTGAATCATTAAAGGCTCATCTGACATCTTCCCACATCACTTTCACCGCATCAAACAATGCACGCACACTTATTTTACTCCTGTTTAAATCACTTTGTAGCACAGTTCATTCGAGAGATTGTTCTAAATAAAACAAGAATATTTACAAAAGCCTTTAAAGGAAAGAGAATTCTTTGATTATAAGTGAATTATTTCATCCTTCGGAAAGGTTCCATTAAATTGATGCAGTTTCTTACTTGATGTACCCGTTCCCAGGGGAAATCAGGTTGCTGTACAAAGCGTTTTATTTGGGCTCTCTTACTTCACTTTCTGCCACATATTAACATACAACTTGTGTAACCCTGCAGGCTGAATGCGCATGGCACTCTATTTAATCAGCATGAGTGATGGGCCATTATTAGAACCTTAGGCTCTTAAATAATCACCCAGGAACTGAGCTTACAAGATTCCAAACGCTTCGCTTTCCATAATTTCTTCTAACAATATACATGGTATATATAACACAAATAAATGGTACAGTATATATAACGCTAATAAATGACTTGAGACATTTGGCTTTAGCTCAGCATACTCAACATGGCAGCCATTTTGTATGCATGTTTAGCTACAAAAAGGGAAGTCATCCATTTTGTAGGTTGAGTTCACAACAGGAACTAGTAACATGATTGGGATTGTATCCTAGAGTCACCACCAGTGACATCACTGAGAACTTGTTGCTTCTGTCATGTCACTGGCTATTAAAAATCTATTTATAAAAGGGAGAGATATGTCCTCATACAGGGCCATCTTAATGTATAGGCACACTGGACAGCTGCCCAGGAACCCACGATTCTAGGGGCCTTCGAGCACGGGTAGATTGAGGCGGGAGACATCTGCTCCCCAGGCTGGTACCTATGGAGTTTCTTGGGAGGTACATAGAGAATGCTGCCAGTTGCTCTAATTGTGAATTATATCCAATCAGAGAGGCCGGTCAACATTCTCTACGTACATCCCAGCCTGCAACCAGACAGTGAATAACTATCAGCATGCTGATTGGTGGATGGCTGGAGCCATCAACCAGCTATCAACAGGGTCAAAAGGTCAATAGGGTCAATTGGTTGAGATGTAAAAAGTAGACACCTGTAAAGGTCGACAGGTACAAAAGGTCAACACATTGAAAAGATCGACATGGACATGGCAGACACAAAAATGGTCAACAGGATTTTCTTATTTTTGGGTGTCATTTTGTAACTTGGGTGGTCATTCCGAGTTGATCGCTAGCTGCATTCATTCGCTGTGCAGCAATGAGGCTAAAAAATGGCAGTTCTGTGCATGCGTATGCGGCACAATGCGCACGCGCGACGTACTATTACAACGAACGATGTAGTTTCACACAGGGTCTAGCGAAGCTTTTTAGTCGCACTGCTGGTCGCAGAGTGATTGACATGAAGTGGGCGTTTCTGGGTGTCAACTGACCGTTTTCAGGGAGTGTTCGGAAAAACACAGGCGTGCCAGGGAAAAAGCAGGCGTGGCTGGGCGAACACAGGGCATGTTTGTGACGTCAAAACAGGAACTGAACAGTCTGAAGTAGAGATGTGCACCGGAAATTTTTCGGGTTTTGTGTTTTGGTTTTGGATTCAGTTCCGCAGCCGTGTTTTGGATTCGGACGCGTTTTGGCAAAACCTCCCTGAAATTTTTTTGTTGGATTCGGGTGTGTTTTGGATTCGGGTGTTTTTTTTCAAAAACCCCTCAAAAACAGCTTAAATCATAGAATTTGGGAGTAATTTGGATCCTATGGTATAATTAACCTCAATAACCACAATTTCATAGGCAAACGCAGGGGGGGGGGGGGGGGGTTCTGGTTGCCCAGAAACCCCCCTCCTCTTGGCAAGTGGCTCAAATTATGACAATAATAGCAATGGTATATAATACAATTACTAGAGCTGCCGCCTCATCATGCAGTTTAAGTGACAGAGCAGAGCTGCTGCACGTGCCCAGTGGTAGCAGCTTCTTCTACCGAGTTTACTGTGTGTGTGGATCTGAGTCCTCAATCAGTGCACTGGACCAGAGAGTAGCTAGCAGGAAGAAGAGACAGGAGCCATACCATGAGGTGGGAAAATGTGTGCTTAGAGAGTGCAGTACTGGTTCTATTATATCTGTGTATTTATTTATTAGGGTATGTTTAACATTTTCCTGACCACTTATTTAGACTATTTAAATATGTTTGATACAGCTTATACTATAGACCATCTATAGTGTTAAATATTAATACTGTATTCCATACAGTATACAGTGTTCAAAAAGACCAATGTTTACATTAATATCCAGGGTCATTACTGGGTTCTTCTACCGCTCCCCCAGACTCCTGCAGAGTAGGAAATTGTAGACTGCATTTGGAAACCCCTCTCTAAAAATCCTGCGTTTGCCACTGAATTTCCACTCATTTCCAGTCTATTCTGAAACCTCACACCTCACAATACTATTTTTAGTCCTAAAATTTGCACCGAGGTTGCTGGATGACTAAGCTAAGTGACCCAAGAGGGCGGCACAAACACCTGGCCCATCTAGTAGTGGCACTGCCGTGTCAGACAGGTTGGCACTAGTGATGAGCGCCTGAAATTTTTCGGGTTTTGTGTTTTGGTTTTGGGTTCGGTTCCGCGGCCGTGTTTTGGGTTCGACCGCGTTTTGGCAAAACCTCACCGAATTTTTTTTGTCGGATTCGGGTGTGTTTTGGATTCGGGTGTTTTTTTCAAAAAACCCTAAAAAACAGCTTAAATCATAGAATTTGGGGGTCATTTTGATCCCATATTATTATTAACCTCAAAAACCATAATTTCCACTCATTTTCAGTCTATTCTGAATACCTCACACCTCACAATATTATTTTTAGTCCTAAAATTTGCACCGAGGTCGCTGGATGACTAAGCTAAGCGACCCTAGTGGCCGACACAAACACCTGGCCCATCTAGGAGTGGCACTGCAGTGTCACGCAGGATGTCCCTTCCAAAAAACCCTCCCCAAACAGCACATGACGCAAAGAAAAAAAGAGGCGCAATGAGGTAGCTGTGTGAGTAAGATTAGCGACCCTAGTGGCCGACACAAACACCGGGCCCATTTAGGAGTGGCACTGCAGTGTCACGCAGGATGTCCCTTCCAAAAAACCCTCCCCAAACAGCACATGACGCAAAGAAAAAAAGAGGCGCAATGAGGTAGCTGTGTGAGTAAGATTAGCGACCCTAGTGGCCGACACAAACACCGGGCCCATCTAGGAGTGGCACTGCAGTGTCACGCAGGATGGCCCTTCCAAAAAACACTCCCCAAACAGCACATGACGCAAAGAAAAAAAGAGGCGCAATGAGGTAGCTGACTGTGTGAGTAAGATAAGCGACCCTAGTGGCCGACACAAACACCGGGCCCATTTAGGAGTTGCACTGCAGTGTCACGCAGGATGTCCCTTCCAAAAAACCCTCCCCAAACAGCACATGACGCAAAGAAAAAAAGAGGCGCAATGAGGTAGCTGTGTGAATAAGATTAGCGACCGTAGTGGCCGACACAAACACCGGGCCCATTTAGGAGTGGCACTGCAGTGTCACGCAGGATGTCCCTTCCAAAAAACCCTCCCCAAACAGCACATGATGCAAAGAAAAAAAGAGGCGCAATGAGGTAGCTGTGTGAGTAAGATTAGCGACCCTAGTGGCCGACACAAACACCGGGCCCATCTAGGAGTGGCACTGCAGTGTCACGTAGGATGTCCCTTCCAATAAAACCTCCCCAAACAGCACATGACGCAAAGAAAAAAAGAGGCGCAATGAGGTAGCTGTGTGAGTAAGATTAGCGACCCTAGTGGCCGACACAAACACCGGGCCCATCTAGGAGTGGCACTGCAGTGTCACGCAGGATGGCCCTTCCAAAAAACCCTCCCCAAACAGCACATGACGCAAAGAAAAAAAGAGGCGCAATGAGGTAGCTGACTGTGTGAGTAAGATAAGCGACCCTAGCGGCCGACACAAACACCGGGCCCATTTAGGAGTGGCACTGCAGTGTCACGCAGGATGTCCCTTCCAAAAAACCCTCCCCAAACAGCACATGACGCAAAGAAAAATAAAAGAAAAAAGAGGTGCAAGATGGAATTGTCCTTGGGCCCTCCCACCCACCCTTATGTTGTATAAACAAAACAGGACATGCACACTTTAACCAACCCATCATTTCAGTGACAGGGTCTGCCACACGACTGTGACTGATATGACGGGTTGGTTTGGACCCCCCCCCCCAAAAAAGAAGCAATTAATCTCTCCTTGCACAAACTGGCTCTACAGAGGCAAGATGTCCACCTCATCATCATCCTCCTATATATCACCGTGTACATCCCCCTCCTCACAGATTATCAATTCGTCCCCACTGGAATCCACCATCTCAGCTCCCTGTGTACTTTGTGGAGGCAATTGCTGCTGGTCAATGTCTCCGCGGAGGAATTGATTATAATTCATTTTAATGAACATCATCTTCTCCACATTTTCTGGATGTAACCTCGTACGCCGATTGCTGACAAGGTGAGCGGCGGCACTAAACACTCTTTCGGAGTACACACTTGTGGGAGGGCAACTTAGGTAGAATAAAGCCAGTTTGTGCAAGGGCCTCCAAATTGCCTCTTTTTCCTGCCAGTATAAGTATGGACTGTGTGACGTGCCTACTTGGATGCGGTCACTCATATAATCCTCCACCATTCTTTCAATGGTGAGAGAATCATATGCAGTGACAGTAGACGACATGTCCGTAATCGTTGTCAGGTCCTTCAGTCCGGACCAGATGTCAGCATCAGCAGTCGCTCCAGACTGCCCTGCATCACCGCCAGCGGGTGGGCTCGGAATTCTGAGCCTTTTCCTCGCACCCCCAGTTGCGGGAGAATGTGAAGGAGGAGATGTTGACAGGTCGCGTTCCGCTTGACTTGACAATTTTCTCACCAGCAGGTCTTTCAACCCCAGCAGACTTGTGTCTGCCGGAAAGAGAGATCCAAGGTAGGCTTTAAATCTAGGATCGAGCATGGTGGCCAAAATGTAGTGCTCTGATTTCAACAGATTGACCACCCGTGAATCCTTGTTAAGCGAATTAAGGGCTCCATCCACAAGTCCCACATGCCTAGCGGAATCGCTCCGTGTTAGCTCCTCCTTCAATGTCTCCAGCTTCTTCTGCAAAAGCCTGATGAGGGGAATGACCTGACTCAGGCTGGCAGTGTCTGAACTGACTTCACGTGTGGCAAGTTCAAAGGGCAGCAGAACCTTGCACAACGTTGAAATCATTCTCCACTGCGCTTGAGACAGGTGCATTCCACCTCCTATATCGTGCTCAATTGTATAGGCTTGAATGGCCTTTTGCTGCTCCTCCAACCTCTGAAGCATATAGAGGGTTGAATTCCACCTCGTTACCACTTCTTGCTTCAGATGATGGCAGGGCAGGTTCAGTAGTTTTTGGTGGTGCTCCAGTCTTCTGTACGTGGTGCCTGTACGCCGAAAGTGTCCCGCAATTCTTCTGGCCACCGACAGCATCTCTTGCACGCCCCTGTCGTTTTTTAAATAATTCTGCACCACCAAATTCAAGGTATGTGCAAAACATGGGACGTGCTGGAATTTGCCCATATTTAATGCACACACAATATTGCTGGCGTTGTCCGATGCCACAAATCCACAGGAGAGTCCAATTGGGGTAAGCCATTCCGCGATGATCTTCCTCAGTTGCCGTAAGAGGTTTTCAGCTGTGTGCGTATTCTGGAAAGCGGTGATACAAAGCGTAGCCTGCCTAGGAAAGAGTTGGCGTTTGCGAGATGCTGCTACTGGTGCCGCCGCTGCTGTTCTTGCGGCGGGAGTCCATACATCTACCCAGTGGGCTGTCACAGTCATATAGTCCTGACCCTGCCCTGCTCCACTTGTCCACATGTCCGTGGTTAAGTGGACATTGGGTACAGCTGCATTTTTTAGGACACTGGTGACTCTTTTTCTGAGGTCTGTGTACATTTTCGGTATCGCCTGCCTAGAGAAATGGAACCTAGATGGTATTTGGTACCGGGGACACAGTACCTCCAACAAGTCTCTAGTTGGCTCTGCAGTAATGATGGATACCGGAACCACGTTTCTCACCACCCAGGATGCCAAGGCCTCAGTTATCCGCTTTGCAGTAGGATGACTGCTGTGATATTTCATCTTCCTCGCAAAGGACTGTTGGACAGTCAATTGCTTGGTGGAAGTAGTAAAAGTGGTCTTACGACTTCCCCTCTGGGATGACCATCGACTCCCAGCAGCAACAACAGCAGCGCCAGCAGCAGTAGGCGTTACACGCAAGGATGCATCGGAGGAATCCCAGGCAGGAGAGGAATCATCAGAATTGCCAGTGACATGGCCTGCAGGACTATTGGCATTCCTGGGGAAGGAGGAAATTGACACTGAGGGAGTTGGTGGGGTGGTTTGCGTGAGCTTGGTTACAAGAGGAAGGGATTTACTGGTCAGTGGACTGCTTCCGCTGTCACCCAAAGTTTTTGAACTTGTCACTGACTTATTATGAATGCGCTGCAGGTGACGTATAAGGGAGGATGTTCCGAGGTGGTTAACGTCCTTACCCCTACTTATTACAGCTTGACAAAGGGAACACACGGCTTGACACCTGTTGTCCGCATTTCTGTTGAAATACCTCCACACCGAAGAGCTGATTTTTTTGGTATTTTCACCAGGCATGTCAACGGCCATATTCCTCCCACGGACAACAGGTGTCTCCCCGGGTGCCTGACTTAAACAAACCACCTCACCATCAGAATCCTCCTGGTCAATTTCCTCCCCAGCGCCAGCAACACCCATATCCTCCTCATCCTGGTGTACTTCAACACTGACATCTTCAATCTGACTATCAGGAACTGGACTGCGGGTGCTCCTTCCAGCACTTGCAGGGGGCGTGCAAATGGTGGAAGGCGCATGCTCTTCACGTCCAGTGTTGGGAAGGTCAGGCATCGCAACCGACACAATTGGACTCTCCTTGTGGATTTGGGATTTCGAAGAACGCACAGTTCTTTGCGGTGCTACTGCTTTTGCCAGCTTGAGTCTTTTCATTTTTCTAGCGAGAGGCTGAGTGCCTCCATCCTCATGTGAAGCTGAACCACTAGCCATGAACATAGGCCAGGGCCTCAGCCGTTCCTTGCCACTCCGTGTGGTAAATGGCATATTGGCAAGTTTAGGCTTCTCCGACGACAATTTTATTTTAGGTTTTGGAGTCCTTTTTTTACTGATATTTGGTGTTTTGGATTTGACATGCTCTGTACTATGACATTGGGCATCGGCCTTGGCAGACGACGTTGCTGGCATTTCATCGTCTCGGCCATGACTAGTGGCAGCAGCTTCAGCACGAGGTGGAAGTGGATCTTGATCTTTCCCTAATTTTGGAACCTCAACATTTTTGTTCTCCATATTTTAATAGGCACAACTAAAAGGCACCTCAGGTAAACAATGGAGATGGATGGATACTAGTATACAATTATGGACGGACTGCCGAGTGCCGACACAGAGGTAGCTACAGCCGTGGACTACCGTACTGTACTGTGTCTGCTGCTAATATAGACTGGTTGATAAAGAGATGTAGTAGTATGTATGTATAAAGAAGAAAGAAAAAAAAACCACGGGTAGGTGGTATACAATTATGGACGGACTGCCGAGTGCCGACACAGAGGTAGCTACAGCCGTGAACTACCGTACTGTACTGTGTCTGCTGCTAATATAGACTGGTTGATAAAGAGATGTAGTAGTATGTATGTATAAAGAAGAAAGAAAAAAAAACCACGGGTAGGTGGTATACAATTATGGACGGACTGCCGAGTGCCGACACAGAGGTAGCTACAGCCGTGGACTACCGTACTGTACTGTGTCTGCTGCTAATATAGACTGGTTGATAAAGAGATGTAGTAGTATGTATGTATAAAGAAGAAAGAAAAAAAAACCACGGGTAGGTGGTATACAATTATGGACGGACTGCCGAGTGCCGACACAGAGGTAGCTACAGCCGTGAACTACCGTACTGTACTGTGTCTGCTGCTAATATAGACTGGTTGATAAAAAGATGTAGTAGTATGTATGTATAAAGAAGAAAGAAAAAAAAACCACGGGTAGGTGGTATACAATTATGGACGGACTGCCGAGTGCCGACACAGAGGTAGCTACAGCCGTGAACTACCGTACTGTACTGTGTCTGCTGCTAATATAGACTGGTTGATAAAGAGATGTAGTAGTATGTATGTATAAAGAAGAAAGAAAAAAAAAACACGGGTAGGTGGTATACAATTATGGACGGACTGCCGAGTGCCGACACAGAGGTAGCTACAGCCGTGGACTACCGTACTGTACTGTGTCTGCTGCTAATATAGACTGGTTGATAAAGAGATGTAGTAGTATGTATGTATAAAGAAGAAAGAAAAAAAAACCACGGGTAGGTGGTATACAATTATGGACGGACTGCCGAGTGCCGACACAGAGGTAGCTACAGCCGTGAACTACCGTACTGTACTGTGTCTGCTGCTAATATAGACTGATTGATAAAGAGATGTAGTAGTATGTATGTATAAAGAAGAAAGAAAAAAAAACCACGGGTAGGTGGTATACAATTATGGACGGACTGCCGAGTGCCGACACAGAGGTAGCTACAGCCGTGAACTACCGTACTGTACTGTGTCTGCTGCTAATATAGACTGGTTGATCAAGAGATGTAGTAGTATGTATGTATAAAGAAGAAAGAAAAAAAAACCACGGGTAGGTGGTATACAATTATGGACGGACTGCCGAGTGCCGACACAGAGGTAGCTACAGCCGTGGACTACCGTACTGTACTGTGTCTGCTGCTAATATAGACTGGTTGATAAAGAGATGTAGTAGTATGTATGTATAAAGAAGAAAGAAAAAAAAACCTCGGGTAGGTGGTATACAATTATGGACGGACTGCCGAGTGCCGACACAGAGGTAGCTACAGCCGTGAACTACCGTACTGTACTGTGTCTGCTGCTAATATAGACTGGTTGATAAAGAGATGTAGTAGTATGTATGTATAAAGAAGAAAGAAAAAAAAACCACGGGTAGGTGGTATACAATTATGGACGGACTGCCGAGTGCCGACACAGAGGTAGCTACAGCCGTGAACTACCGTACTGTACTGTGTCTGCTGCTAATATAGACTGGTTGATAAAGAGATGTAGTAGTATGTATGTATAAAGAAGAAAGAAAAAAAAACCACGGGTAGGTGGTATACAATTATGGACGGACTGCCGAGTGCCGACACAGAGGTAGCTACAGCCGTGGACTACCGTACTGTACTGTGTCTGCTGCTAATATAGACTGGTTGATAAAGAGATGTAGTAGTATGTATGTATAAAGAAGAAAGAAAAAAAAACCACGGGTAGGTGGTATACAATTATGGATGGACTGCCGAGTGCCGACACAGAGGTAGCTACAGCCGTGAACTACCGTACTGTGTCTGCTGCGACTGGATGATAAATAATGATATAAAAAATATATATATATCACTACTGCAGCCGGACAGGTATATATTATATAATGACGGACCTGCTGGACACTGTCTGTCAGCAGAATGAGTTTTTTATAGAATAAAAAAAAAACACCACACAAGTGAAGTCACACGACGAGTGTTTAACTTTTTCAGGCAATCACAATATAGTATACTACTAACTATACTGGTGGTCAGTGTGGTCAGGTCACTGGTCAGTCACACTGGCAGTGGCACTCCTGCAGCAAAAGTGTGCACTGTTTAATTTTAATATAATATGTACTCCTGGCTCCTGCTATAACCTATAACTGGCACTGCAGTGCTCCCCAGTCTCCCCCACAATTATAAGCTGTGTGAGCTGAGCACAGTCAGATATATATACATAGATGATGCAGCACACTGGGCTGAGCAGTGCACACAGATATGGTATGTGACTGAGTCACTGTGTGTATCGTTTTTTTCAGGCAGAGAACGGATATATTAAATAAAACTGCACTGTCTGGTGGTCACTGTGGTCAGTCACTAGTAAACTCTGCACTCTCTACACTTCTACAGTACTCCTAAGCTCCAGTAAATCAGGTCAATCTCTCTCTCTCTCTCTCTCTCTCTCTTCTAATCTAAATGGAGAGGACGCCAGCCACGTCCTCTCCCTATCAATCTCAATGCACGTGTGAAAATGGCGGCGACGCGCGGCTCCTTATATAGAATCCGAGTCTCGCGAGAATCCGACAGCGTCATGATGACGTTCGGGCGCGCTCGGGTTAACCGAGCAAGGCGGGAGGATCCGAGTCTGCTCGGACCCGTGAAAAAAACCATGAAGTTCGG
Source organism: Pseudophryne corroboree (assembly GCF_028390025.1). Taxonomy (NCBI): domain Eukaryota; kingdom Metazoa; phylum Chordata; class Amphibia; order Anura; family Myobatrachidae; genus Pseudophryne; species Pseudophryne corroboree. The sequence goes on from NC_086452.1 coordinate 83,074,355, forward strand.
GCGGGTTCGGATTCAGAGAAACCGAACCCGCTCATCTCTAGTTGGCACTTAAAAAAATTGGCCCCAAACAGCACATGATGCAAAGAAAAGAGAAAAAGAGGTGCACTGTGGTCGCTGGATGGCTAAGCTAAGCGACACAAACACCTCAATATCACAGGAATTATTCGTTCTAATCAATGACAAAATCACTGGAATTATTCGTTCTAATCAATGGTATTATTGGTCCAAATCACTGGAAGAAAATGACAAAATCACTGGAATTATTTGTTCTAATCAATGGTATTATTGGTCCAAATCACTGGAATAAAATGACAAAATCACTGGAATTATTTGGCAAGATCACTGTAATTAATAATTATAAATCACTGATATTAATTGGTAAAATCTTGCTATCGCCTGCCTAGTGAAGTGGAATCTAGATGGGATTTTGTACCGGGGACACAATAACTTCATCAATTGTCTAAATCCCACTGCACTAATGGCAGAAAACGGGCACACGTCTAACAGTGCACTGATTATACTGAGAACTGATTATACTGATCACTGATGATACTACGGAGAACTGACACTGAGCAGCGAGAACAGCACTGGACTATTGTACTGTAGTATACTGGTCACCACAATGCAGCACTGACACTGAGCACAGATATTAAGCACTGATCAGGATACTAGAAGTGACACAGAGCTGCAAGATACAGCAATGGCCTACTGTACTGTACTACTATATGGTGGTCCCCACAATGCAGCACACTGAGCACAGATATTACCAGGTGTATCTCACGCATCGCTCAGTACAGATTACAGGATGTATAATCACCAGGTGTATAACACACGTCGCACAGTACAGTATACATACTGGTCACAACAATGCAGCAGATATTGAGCACTGATCAGGATACTAGAAGTGACACAGAGCTGCAAGATACAGCAATGGCCTACTGTACTGTACTATATGTATACTGCTGGTCACCAAAATGATGCACTGTCCTACTATATACTGCTCACAATAATGCAGCACAGAGATAGTATACAGTACTTGACACAGAGCTGCAAGATACAGCAATGGCCTACTGTACTGTACTACTATAATTATATACTGGTGGTCCCCAGTCCCCACAATGCAGCACACTGAGCACAGATATTTGCAGCACACTGAGCACAGATATGGAGCGTTTTCAGGCAGAGAACGTAGATATTTTCAGCACACTGAGCACAGATATTTTCAGCACACTGAGCACAGATATTTGCAGCACACTGAGCACAGATTACGGAGCTTTTCAGGGAGAGAATGCAGCCACGTCCTCTCCGTTCAATCTCCAATGCACAAATGAAAATAGCGGCGACGCGCGGCTCTTTATATAGAATAGGAATCTCGCGAGAATCCGACAGCGGGATGATGACGTTCGGCCGCGTTCGGGTTAACCGAGCAAGGCTGGAAGATCCGAGGCTGCCTCGGACCCGTGTAAAATAGGTGAAGTTCGGGGGGGTTCGGATCTCGGAGAACCGAACCCGCTCATCTCTAGTATGAAGTGATTGCAAGCGCTGAGTAGGTACTGAGCTACTCTAAAACTGCACAAAAATATTTTGTAGCCGCTCTGCGATCCCTTCGTTCGCACTTCTGCTAAGCTAAAATACACTCCCAGTGGGAGGCGGCATAGTGTTTGCACGGCTGCTAAAAACTGCTAGCGAGCGAACAACTCGGAATGACCACCTTAAACCATATAAAAGGCAAATAAGTGGAAAAGTGTATACTCGCCAAGCTTCGGGCAAGATTACTGTTCCCAGTTGTAGTCGGTTCTGGTATGAATGGTCGACCATGTTAAGGTCGACAGTCATTAGGTCGACCACTATTGATTGACATTGACATGGTTGACATTGACAAATAGTCGACACATGGAAATGGCTGACGCAGGACAAGTCGATACATTAAAAAAAGGTCGACATGGATTTTTAAACTGTTTTTGGTGCATTTTTTTCCGTAACATGACCAGGAACCCCAATTAGTGTATCGTGTTCCCTTGCATGGCTCGCTTCGCTTGCCATGCTGCGGACAAGGTGCCTCGCTGCGCTCGGCACAGGTTACTATTCTCAATCGTAGTCCACGTGGATGGTAAAGTATGAAAAAAGTTTTTAAAAAAAAGTAAAAAACGCCATGTTGACATTTTCACGTATCGACCTGCCCTGTGTCAACAATTTTCATGTGTTGACCATTTGTCCATGTCGACCATGTCAATGTCAACCAATAGTGGTCGACCTAGTGACTGTCAACCTTAGTAGGGTCGACCTGCCAAATGGATACCGTTGTAGTCCACGTAGATGGTAAAGTATAAAAAAGTTGATTAAAAAACATGAAAAAAACTTGTGTCAACCATATTTGCATTGACCATTGTTATGTCGACAATTTGAACTTGTCGACCTTTTGAACCTGTCATCCTTAAGCACTGTTGACCTTTTACTTGTCATAGTCCACGTGGATGGTAAAGTATGAAAAAGTAAAAAATCTATTTTTAAAAAAAAAAAAAGCCATGCCGACCTTTTCATGTGTCGACCTGTCCTGTGTCAACCATTCTCATGTTTCGACCATTTATCTATGCCCACCATGTCAATGTCGACCATTAGTGGTCAACCTAGTGACTGTCGACCTAAGTAGGGTCGACCTGCCAGATACCGTTGTAGTCCACGTAGATGGTAAAGTATAAAAAAGTTGATCAAAAATGGAAAAAAACTTGTGTCAACCATATGTGCGGTGACCATTGCCATGTCGACAATTTGAACCTGTCGACCTTTTGAACCTGTCATCCTTAAGCACTGTTGACCTTTTACTTGTCGGCCTGTTGAGCATGTTGACCTTTTGTACCTGGCGACCTATTGCATGTTGACCTGTTGACTGTTGACCTATTGACTGGCGACTTATCGTCATAATACCAATTATAAGAGGATACACTAAGGCCCCTTATCCCTATCTACTAAATGGTTATCTCTGGAGAAACGGCTCGCCCGGTTTTCTGATAAAACAGAAAATATGGTAATGCCGATTTACAGTACTTTTTCTATGTACTGTACCACCACAATCATGCTATTGATATCACTATAGCAGGGGCAGATCACCAAAAACTGATTGATTGACTGATTGATTGATTGATTGATTGATTTAATTAAATAAAGTATTTTTCTGAAAAACAAATTGTTAATTGCATGACACTTTTATTTTCTAGTTTTTGAAAACAGTTTATTGTCCTTTTTTTTGCATTTACATTTTATGACTTCTTTTTGTTTAAACGAAAGGAGAACAAGCTTCCAGTATACCGCCTTGTGTGCACTGCCTCAGCCAGTTGATGCATGCACATATGCATCCAGACTGGCTGGCCAAGTGGTGAGTTCACCCTTACCACTGCCAACCAGTATCGCTCAGGGTCTGAGCATCGCCCTGACATTTATATACATGCTTGTGTGCAAAAGTGATGATCAAATCAGGCTTATCCATTTGATCTTTATTAAATCTCATTTTACGCTACTACAGGTTGAGTATCCCATATCCAAATATTCCGAAATACTGACTTTTTTGAGTGAGAGTGAGATAGTGAAACCTTTGTTTTCTGATGGCTCAATGTACATAAACTTTGTTTAATACACAAAGTTATTAAAAATATTGTATTAAATGACCTTCAGGCTGTGTGTATAAGGTGTATATGAAACATAAATGAATTGTGTGAATGTAGACACACTTTGTTTAATGCACAAAATTATAAAAAATATTGGCTAAAATGACCTTCAGGCTGTGTGTATAAGGTGTATATAAAACATAAATGCATTCTGTGCTTAGATTTAGGTCCCATCACCATGATATCTCATTATGGTATGCAATTATTCCAAAATACGGAAAAATCCCATATCCAAAATACCTCTGGTCCCAAGCATTTTGGATAAGGGATACTCAACCTGTATTATTAATATCTCTGTGTGTACAAGTGCCATCTGGTCTTTTTGGTACTGTGGTTTTGTTAGAGAAGCAGCATTCCTCTTCTAGGATTGCGGCTGCTAGTACCAAGACCGTTAGAAACACACACCTGTAGATGCCAGGATCTTATTTGCGTTTATCTATTTGTGATGAAAAGTAGGTTCTAGGATTACTTTGGTCATTGGATATACCCAGTGTAAGGATCTTCAAGGACACCAGTATACATTATGAAGATAAGATAAGAAATACAGTGTAATATTGTATAAAATGACTGAATCTATTATAGGTTAAGGGGCGTAGGAGAAATTAAATTACTGCTTATCTGTGTACCTTTTAGACCTTCCTAGGTCTCCTTAGAACATGTATCGTAGGGTTTATGCCAAAAGAGAGGGAAGAGACAGCTCCACAGTGTAATACTTAAAAACAATTATTATTTAGGAAACACAAACAGCAGCTACAAAAGAAGAAGTAAAATCAGCTTCTATGGACGCATGTTGTGTTCCGTTAGTTGGTGCAAGCCATAGGTGCCTACCTTGTTGCACCCTTTTCCGGGAGGTGACAGTGTGGTAGGCTAATGGGGGTGTGGCCAATGGCAATGTGGGCAGTACGGGGCGTGGCCGGCAGTGGAAGTGGGCAGTCCAGGGTGTGGCATCACAAATGCGTCATCGTGTCCCCACTAGACAAAACAGGCACTGTATCGCAGGGGGCGAAGCTACGATTACGCGATTCAGCGCAAATTTGCATCGCCGTATCTCCTCTTGGACTACCCACTTGTACTCTGCTGTGGGCAACCGAGGTGGGTGTGGGGGGCTGCCAGCGAAAGCGGGAGACTTGCCCACCTTTCTGGGTGGCCGGTAGGGCCACCCAATTTTCGGGAGCCTCTTGGCCATTCCGGGAAGGTAGGCAAGTATGGTGCAAGCCTACATCAAGTACTGAATATCATGGCTGTAGCAGGGAGATAATGCGCCCTTGGCTGGATGCACACTCTACATGTTTGACATCATAATGTCATGATGAGGGGTCGAGGCAGCTGGAACTAGGAAGAAGTTGAGTGTCTAGAGCCAGGAAACTTTGCAGCTGCTCTCCAGGCTGCAGGATGCTGCTATAGGGGCCATGCATGCCAAATACAGGTGCCACTGGGAAAAGTGATGGATCACCCCACACAGCCTTTTACCATAGGCAGCGACATCACTAACACACCCCTAGTTACGGCCCTGCTGAATGGTTCAAAAAGTTCCAACAGTTGAGGGATTAAATAATGTCCTAATTGGCAGTCTGAGGAAGATACAGTATATACTTTAAAGGGTTATTAATCAGAACAGTTATATATTTGAAAAAGGAATAGTTTAAGGGTATTCGATGTAAGCAAAGAGTTCTGTCATCATTTGAAAGCTGTATGACAAATCAACCATTAAAACGTTAAATTCCACCCTTGGAACTCTTAAATGGTGTGATGTATGTTTCCAGTAAGAAATATATGAATTATTATAACGTGAGCTTAAACATAAACAGCATATGCAGCAACATAAAATAAAAAGCGCAAACATATAATGGATAACATAATACAGTAATAGTTACAAACTACAGCGCCCTCTAGTGACACACATATATTGTTATACTGGAAACAATTGATGGTTGCTACTGTATTGTTTTGCACATTTCTACCTTTAGACAGAAATTAATTGATTATAACTATATAATGCAAATATGATGGTAAACATGTTAAAGAGAATGTTTATTGGAATTGATAAATCAAGTTTTACTGCTTCAAATAAAAGTAAACAAAAGAGTGATGCTCTGATTCATAATGAAATATAAGCATTTGTAATGTGATCTTCATGCTAGTTTAACCACTTGGTGGCATTGTCCTATTTAACCCAATAAATGGATAATTACTAGACAGGGTAGCCAGTATGGCAGCTTCTTATGTTAGATGCAAACATAAGAACATTAAGGGGTACATTTACTAAGCAGTGATAAGAGCGGAGAAGTGAGCCAGTGGAGATATTTCCCCATCAACCAATCAGCAGCTCTGTGTCATTTTATAGTATGCAAATTATAGATGTTACTTCAGTGCTGATTGGTTGCCATGGGCAACTTCTCCACTGGCTCACTTCTCCATTCTTATCACTGCTTAGTAAATGTACTGCTCAATTATAGAAAGCATTGTTTATTAATATCCAACATATTATGTAGCATTGTACATTGAGGGGATCATGATATAAATTACCAACATGCAAAGACAGGAAATGGTGAGATGGCCCTTCCCCAAATACCTTACAATCAGGTGCTGAGTACACACTGAGCATTGTGTCCCCAGCCGATATGTTACACATCAGAACGATGTATGAAGGATATGACATATCACTCTGTCCTTCATTAACATAGAACTAGGTTGGTAGCGCTATTGCCCGGTTGGCCGTGCAGCATGGCTAACCAGGCATTGTTGCTTATTGGGTATACAAACTGAGCGATATGCCCGATATTTTGTTCCAATATTGCTCCAGCATAAGAGATGTAGGGAACAAGAGGTGGTGATCAAGGCCCGAGAGGTCAGGCAGATCCCAATGCTAGAGAGGGGATGTGGCCAATATTGGGGCTTGGCCTTCCCTGCTTGGAATACTGTGCATTGTTAAGAATATGCACACAAAAATGGGGACGTTGCTTCACCTCTCTGAATGGCCCAGGCCCTCATTTGGCCCTCCGGACAAACCCGGATAAACTGTACCTTCTCCACCACCGTCTCAGCACCCCTGGTGGTGATATATAATAATTGAAGCAAGAGGTGGGGAAGGTGTTTGCAACTACACTAAGGATACAATAACATATAACCACATATTACATTTAAAAGGCCAGGGGTGTATCCAGGGGCCCGAGCGCCCCTGGCAAAGTATAGGATTGGCGCCCCCTCATATTCGAAATAGGGAAGGCGCGTGTGTCATACAAGGTGTGGCCACTCAATAGTACCCCAATTCAAATTACACCACACAGAAGTGTCCCTCACGTCCCTCACTCACATTACACAACACAGTAATAAAAGCACGCTGTTGGGACATTATTTTGGAGTCTCTGAGTGCCGCCTGTATATATATATATATATATATATATATATATATATATACACACACACACATACAATGCTGTTTTCCCTGTTGCTGGGGGAAACAGAAGCAGCACTCCAGAAGAAAGGGTGTGCGAGCCCCGACATGTCTGTGTATTTTTCATGCATTGAACATAAATTTGACTTCTTCACTAAGTCCCTGGAGTGCAGCTTCTGTCTCCCCCAGCAACGGGGGAACTATCATTGTATACACCTCACACTGAGGGCACCGGACCATATATTTTGTTGAGTGTAGTGCCAGTCTGAATGTTTTTTTTATATAGATATATACAGTGGTCGAAGTGGAAATTTTGAAGTGGGGGTATGGAAAAGTGAAGGTTGCAATTATGTGTGCGCCGCTACGGAAAAGGTGGTATGGCCACTCAAAAGGGGGCGTGTCCTTCAGTGTAGTGTACCACGCCATATACCCCTTATACACATTATGCACCACAATATTAGGACCCCTTATACTATCTAGTACTGGTGCCCCTTTCACATTATACCACACAGTATGAGCCGAAATTCACGTTATACCATACGGTATGAACTGAAATTCATATTATAGCACACGGTATGAGCTAAAAATTCAAATTATAGCACACAGAATGAGCCGAAATTTACATTATAGCACATGGTATGAGCCGAAATTCACATTATAGCACACAGAATGAGCCGAAAATCACATTATAGCACACGGAATGAGCCAAAATTCACATTATAGCACACGGTATGAGCCGAAATTCACATTATACCACATGGTATGAGACGAAATTCACATTATAGCACACAGAATGAGCCAAAATTCACATTATAGCACACTGAATGAGCCGAAATTCACATTATAGCACATGGTATGAGCCTAAATTCACATTATAGCACACCGAATGAGCCAAATTTCACATTATAGTACATGGAATGAGCCAAAATTCACATTATAGCACACAGAATGAGCCTAAATTCCCTTTATAGCACACAGAATGAGCCAAAATTCCCTTTATAGCACACAGAATGAGCCGAAATTCCTTTTATAGCACACAGAATGAGCCGAAAATTCACTTTATAGCACACAGAATGAGCCGAAATTCACATTATAGCATGCGGTATGAGCCGAAATTCACTTTATAGCACACGGTATGAGGCAAAATTCGCATTATAGCACATAGTATGAGCCAAAATTCACATTATAGCACAAGGAATGAGCTGAAATTCACATTATAGCACATGGAATGAGCCGAAATTCACATTATAGCACATGAAATGAGCCGCAATTCACATTATAGCACACGGTATGAGACGAAATTCACATTATAGCACATGGTATGAGCCAAAATTCGCATTATAGCACATGGTATGAGCCAAAATTCACATTATAGCACACAGAATGAGCCAAAATTCACATTATGCCTCATGAAATGAGACAAAATTCAGGGAGAGTGACAGCAGGAACATAGGGACAGGGAGAGTGACAGAGGGACAGGGAAAGTGACAGCAGGGACATAGGGACAGGGAGAGTAACAGAGAGAGGGACAGCAAGGGCATACAGTAGGGACTAGGGAAATAGAAAGGCAGCAGGGTAAGATTACCTATTTAGCAGCTGCGGTGCTGAGGATGCTGTGGTTTGCGGTGCGGTGGATGAGGAGGCTGTGGTCGGCATGGTGCGGTGGAGGTGCAGAGAAGAACTGAGGGTGGCGGCGGTGTAGCAGAGGAGAAGGCAGAGGGCGGCAGCGGTGGTGTAAGGAGAAGGAGGCTGTGTTCGGCGGCACTGCGTCTCCTATGACTGCGGTGCTACTATTTAAAATCTGCCATGGACCATCATCCAATCAATAGCGGCCGCGATTGGTTGCTGGTCCACGGCAGATTTGAAATTGTAGCGCCACGGTCATAGGAGCGAGAGCTCAATGTGGCGGCGGGGGGCAGACTGACTCAGTGCTCGAAGAAGTTGTATACCGGCCCACTTCGAGCACTGGATAAATATATATACCCCACACACACACACATATATATACATATAGTTATACATATATATATATATATATATATATATATATATACACACACATATACATATATGTATACATATATATATATAACCCCTCTCCCCCCCATAATTCCTCACCTGCTGTGACAGCCAGCAATGAACACAGCACGCAGCAACGGCAGCCGCTGTAATTGGCACCGTGGTCCGGCACTGCATCGCTCTACTAACAAGAAACTCTACATAAACTACACCTCCCAGCAGCCCTTGCTGCCGGGAGCTCCTGGTTGCAAGGGCTGCTGGGAGGTGTAGTTTATGTATAGTTTCTTGTTTGTAGTGCGGTGCAGTGCCGGACCCCGGCGCCCGCTGCTGCATGCTGTGTTCAGTGCTGGCCCTCTGTTAGGGTCTCCTGCCCTGTGCTGCCACGTCGTCATGGCAACCGGGAGACAAGTGCTAGCGGAGTAACCTGAGAGCAGCTGATACTCCGGTTCGGGTCTTTTGCTGTGCAGTGGTTACAGGCTCTGTGCACGGCAGGGGATCCGGTGCTGGTTTTTGTGCTCTGTGAGGTCTGAGTGGGGCGTGGACAGCACCTGCTATATAAGGCCTCTTCTCAGGTTAAGCAGATGCTGCTGAATCTTTGTTGGTTAGTTAGTTCCTGAAAGTTAGCCAGTACTGTGTAGCTTTGTATTTGTTGTTGCTTACTGCATATAGGCCTTGGGATTTGGTACTACACTCTGCCAATCCAGACCTAGCAGTAAGACTGGAGTCAGTCGTTTAACTTGCTGGGGTTCTTTTGCTACTCTGTGAACTTAGCAAGTTTGCGGCTGTATTCTCAGATTTGCCTGCCTAAATCCTGTCTCACTGTGCAAGGTGTTCTGGTGTCAGTTTAGTGGCAGTAAGCTGAACCTGTGCACTGCAAGTGAGGATTAGGATTGTGGAGACTCTCCTTGTGTCTATCATTCCGTCTCTGACCAAGGAGTTTACTGCCACACCCGTTGGTAACCCTTTAGGGTTTTGCTGTTGCCCTTAGCAACAGCATTTCGGGTTCTCTACGTATTAAAACACAACATCTTGCTTTTTCCATCTGAGCATTCTTAATACTAGGGAGACACCCAGTTTCTTAGCCTCTGGGCTTCTCTGTTCACTTTGTGTTTATTTTGTTACCCTATCACCTTCTGTGTACGTAATGTCATATTCCCCAGTCTGTCTGTGAGTTCATTTGTTTTGCATCCCTATCTGTTCAGACACCAGTACATTCCTGCAGGCACTGGTGTGCATAACAGTTCAGACACCAGTACATTCCTGCAGGCACTGGTGTGCATAACACACTCACAGGAGATGAGGAACTACCAAGCGCGGGAGGTGGGGAAGAAGAACGGATTCAGCTGCTACCTACTGGCCATGGGTGGCACCTCTGGGCGGCGCCCCTCCTCTACTGGTGCCCCTGGCGAGTGCCATCCTGGCCAATAGGTAGATACGCCCCTGCATGGGGCACGCTGGAATTGTGTATTTAAGATCTGTAACATTATTTTTATTGGACCTAGTAAACGCCTTGATAACTGAACATAAAAAGCCTGGCCTGAAATAAAATGACAAATAGCCAGAAATGCCTAAACACAAGTAAACGGTTAATATTTTCAGAAATGCAATATTACTCACTGGTTTCCAATTGGTAACATCTCAGCTCAATGATCCATTTAAGGACCATTACCAGTCAGATTAGGCAGAGCAATGAAGTGCCAAACTAGAAGCTGAAGGGAATATAAATATGCCCCAGTATGATGTACACTGCTGCGAATGCACATCATAACTCACTCATCATGTACTGGCTTCTCCCTCCGGTCTGCTTCTCATTTTTCAAGTCTTCAAACAACATTACAGACATTAGGACCATAAATGTAGACACAAGAGAGCGATAATGTGATGACTATTTTCTATCCTTATGCCTGTTCTCAGCATCTAGAGGTGACCATGTATCATTATGGTGTAATAGGTGTTTGCAAGACAGGCGCCCTACTGAATGTTCAGTGTTTCAGTGCCAGAGAGGTTTACAGTAATGTATACGTAATAACGTTAGTGCATAAGACAGAGGGATAGGCAGCTTGTAGGCAGCCACATTCCTGGCAGCAGACACAGATCAGCCATCAAAGAATAACGATTAGAAATGTAACCCGATGCTAGCTAGTGTTCTGCTGCCCCCTTATCCACTACAGCCTTAGGCAACTGCCTACTTGGCTTCTGATAGACGGCCTCGGCGGCACCTTCCAAGACGCTCACATAAGTTGCTAGGCAGTAGCTGAACAACAAGAATATATCTCCCCATACTTCAGTGCAAATACACAGGAGGCTGGAGCATTATTCATAAATGATCAGGACTTGGCCCTGATAAATATAATTTCTTATTGCAGCAATAAGAAACTGAGGATTACCAGTATAGAACATTTAATACATGCAGGGACAGTGGCTCCAATAGATTCCGGTCAATGTGTTAGAAATAAAGCTTTTAGTAATGCAATCACTTTACTTTTGGGTTTGGAACCTGTCCGTGCTGCCGCCCATACCCATTCATCAGACTGCACATGCGTGAGAGTCTTTGCCAGGGAGGGAATCCACATGAAGAGGTCAAAGAAAGTTTTGGAAACTGTAGCCCATAGACTGAAGATGTCGTTAGCTACTGGGGCCAAGATCCAGAATGGTTTGAATTCCAGAACTTAGTAAATTTGGCATTTTAACTTCCTAATAGAAACTTATTATGTCTGGCTACGTATTTGAAAATGGCGGACACCATCAGATTATCTCCAATATCTGCTGAGGTTCCCTGTGCATACATTCATGGGATCCTTAGTATTTGTGTGTAGACCCTAAAATGTTTTTTTTGTTGTTTTTTTTTTTTGGGGGGGGGGGAGATACAGTATTCTGCAAATATTTCTTTTATAAATATGCTTCGGTAAGAGGTCCAACAAAACAGTATATTTCCCGTTAAGTGTTGTTGTTGTTTTTTTATCATCTTCATATATTCTGTTGTTTGACAGCAGTGGAAATATGGGCAACACAAGATTCTGGTCCATCAGCTATCAAAACCCCCTGGTATGCATCATGGTCCCCACCCAAAAAAAAAAAAAAGGTTGATAACGTGACCATCAATGGAGTGTTCTATCCCTGTTGTACTGTATGTGTTCTTTATATAGAAGAATGATTCAAATTAAATCCTTTTGGAACAGAAAGTTCACATTAAGGTTCTACCTCCATCTCCTTAGTTCCCTTCCATCTTTGCTGTCTACTGTTTTCCCCTTGTTAGAGTATGGATGACAGACCATGAAGAGTAGTGGATTACATGTTCTTGTTCCTTCAGATCTTTACTACTGTGCCTGTGCACATACACTGCACCATGCTTGCCTAAACTCCCAAAACATCCAGGAGTATTCCCACACCCCTGGGAAAGCAAGGGTACCCTCCCATATCCCACTCACTTCCATATGAAATGGTGAAGAATGGTATAACACTGTGGGGCTATGACCAGGACTGTTTCTAGACAATTTGGCTACCTGTGTGAGATATAACCCCCCCCCCTCCTACATTGACATTCAAAAATGCACCCCCACTCCACATAGATATAAAAAACACAATATTTCTCGTGACGAAAGGGGGAGTGGCCTCACTAAAATGGGCATGTCCTCGCAGAAAAATCCTACCTTAAACCCCAGTTTTTGACCCTGTACCAACAGACCTCAGCCACCACAGAAAAAAAATCCACCATATTAAGCCCTACACAGTAATGCCCCCTGCACCATATTATGCCACACACTGCAATGCCCGTGATACATTATGCCCTACAGTAAAGCTTCTAATTACTTTTAAATTACCTGCTCATTGCCAAGGGTTTCACGCACTAGGTGTCATGCTCATTACCAGGGGTTTCACGCACTAGGTGTCATGCTCATTCTCAGGGGTTTCATGCGCTGGGTGTCATACTCTTTGCCAGGGGTTTAATGGGCTGGGTGTCTTGTTCGTTGCCAGGGGTTTCATGCTCTGGTATCCATGTTCGTTGCCACGGGTTTCATGCTCTGGGATCCATGCTCATTGCCAGGGGTTTCATGCTCTGGGACGTGTGTCATGCTCATTGCTAGGGGTGTGTAATGCTCATTGCCAGGGGTAATGCTCATTGCCAGTGGTGTGTAATGCTATTTGCCAGGGGTAATGCCCATTGCCAGGGGTGTGTAATTCTTGTTGCCAGGGGTAATGTCATTTGCCAACGGTAATGTCATTGCCAGGGGTGTGTAATGCTCATTGCCAGGGGTAATGTCATTGCCAGGGGTGTGTAATGCTTATTGCCAGGGGTAATGTCCGTTGTCAGGGGTAATGTCATTGCCAGCGGTGTGTAATACTCGTTGTCAGGGGTGTGTACAGCTGGCGCCGGCTCCCCTGCTCCCCCTCCTCCCCGCCATAGTACTCCGCTTGGGGGGCTGAGTTTTGCGAAATGACGCGTTGCGACGTGACGTCACGAAGCAAACGCATCATTCATGACTGTCTGACTTTTGACCCCGTCTGACTTTTGACAGTCGACCACATGGTGTCTACCTAATGACTGTCTATCTTTTAACTGTCTCTGTGCTATACCACACCCAGCTGAGGGGTGTCCCCCTGTGTTGGCCACACACTACACAATAACTTGTCCAGATAAAGACTGTGACGGAATTACATTAAATGAAAGGCCAGCGTTTATTTATGTAAGTTTAAGTTAATTAAGGGAATACTAATTAATTATAACTATTAAAGTAAATGTATGGGGGTGATGAAAGAACAGCTATAACACAACATACCCCTACCTCCTTCATCAAAAGTAACAAACATAAACTGCTACTGTAAACAGCCAAGAATAATGGGTATCCAACTCCTCCTTCTAAGCAGGATACATTCAGGATGTCCGCGATCGGGATGCCAGCAGTAAAAATCCCAGCACCGGAATCTCAACATCAGAGGGAATGCCATCTCCGGAATCCAGATGTAGATGAGCAGAAGTCCATCTGCCCCCGTCACCTTTAGACAGTGGTGGTAACCTGTTTGTGGGTTGAACTTTTATTCATCAATCCACAAGCACAAGTGACAACACTGACACCTGAAGCACTACTTTCTAGTTCAATTACTACAGTCTTGTACTGTTCGTTTAGGAAACAAAATGCTGCCTCCATAAGGTCTAGGTGGTGGGTTTGTTTTGAGAAGGGGTCTTGCTGAGTATTGCAGAGACAGAGCCAAACCTGTGGCTTAAGGACATGGCTACTGGGTGTAGTGGGTGCAGTGCATTTAAAGGGATGGAGGAACACCCTGCACCCAGAGCCGGCCCTAACCAATATGATGCCATAGGCAAGATTTTGGCTGGTGCCCACTAGCAACACCGCTGGTTCCGCCTCTGACCTTGCACCTCTTTCCCAGCACCATCACCCCTCACCCATAGCAGTCCTTATTTTGGTGTTTGCACTCCCTATATTTTAAATAGGAACAGTTCGCACATTTGGCGCACAGCCCAAAAAGGGTATGTTTTTGTGGCAAGGGGCATGGCCACACAATAGTAACCCCAATTCCAATTATGCCACACAGTACTGCAACTTTATTCACATTTTATCATGAGATAGTGTCCATAATTCATATTACATCCCAATAGTAGTACCACTTTAGCTTATAAACGTTACTCCTCACAGTAGAGCCCCTAATTCACATTACATCACACTGAATTGCTCCTTATTCACATTACACCACACCCTATTGCACTTTATTCACATTAGACGACACAGTAGTGCCTTTTCTATATGCAACGCCACATAGTAGAGCACCTTATACACATAATGCCACACATTAGTAATGCATTTATACACAATTCCACACAGTAATGCCCCTTACACATATGAGACACATTAATGTCCTTCTAAACATAATGCGCCTTACACATTATGACAACCTTTATTAATGCCCTTTTACATATAATGTCCCTTACACATATGCCGCACATTATTAATGCCCTTATACACAATTTGCGGAAAAATTATTTCACAGAAAGGGTAGTGGATAAGTGGAATAGCCTCCAATCAGAAGTGGTAGAGGCTAAGACAGTAGAGCAATTTAAACATGCATTGGAAAGACATAAGGATATCCTTACAAAGAAATAAGGATCAAATCAGGTTAGAGATAAAAATAATATAAAAAAAAAAAAAAAGGGGGCAGACTAGATGGGCCAAGTGGTTCTTATCTGCCGACAAATTCTATGTTTCTATGTTTCTATGTTTCTAATGACACACATAGTTCCCCCTACACATTTGCTGCACATTATTAGTGCCCCTATACACATAATGACACACATACAGTAGTACCCTGTTACACATAATGACACACATAGTGCCCCTTTACACATATGTTGCACATTATTAATGCATTTTTACATGACACACATAATGCTCCTTACATATATTCCAAACACTACTGCCCAACCAACCCACTTACATGCACATAGCACTCACACTGCCACTAACACTGTGAAGTCTGCCTCTGCTTAGATACAGATGTGTCCTCATAAATCTTGCCTCAATGCTAACGTCGGGCACCTTTTTTTATGAAAATGCATCTTATTTGCATTGCTATGTGGCTAGGATGCACAAGCAGCTTCTGCTGATTAAACTGATATGCAGCATGCCAATATACTGTGTGAGACTGTGGCTGTATCTGCATATGAAATGCTACATACAGAATATAGGCATGCCACATATCATTTTAATCAGCAGAAGCTGCTGATGCCCCTAGGCATATCAAATGCCCTAGGCAATTGTCTAGTTTGCCTATGCCTATGGCCGGCTCTGCCTGCACCCATAACTAACCTCACTGGTCCATCCCTATGTGATATGCTGGTTACGCCATCTTTTGGGTGATATCTTCGAAAAGATGGCACAGCACATTGACAGCCATTGCTGTCTGCTGCCTATGTGTTATGTTCTTGAATATCACTGGAAAGATGGCACCACCATGAAAAGCTGATGGTTGGGCACTGTACATGAGCCCCCGGTTTAATATGACTCTACTGGGGATATATTTACTAAATGGTGATATTACAAACCGACAATTGTCTGCATGGAAAGTGGCAGAGCTCATTTGTGTACCTCTGTAGCACCCAGGAGCCGGAACACATCAGCGACTCATATAGCATCGCCTGCACCTTCCAGCCCATTTGATCTGTGCCCTGACTGAAGTCGATTTTTCTTAATCTCAACGGATTTATAGAGAAAAATTCCCGTTTTTATGAACAAATCCATTTGAAACATTACATGGTATCAGATTTTAGTATTCAGCAGAAATCCGCTCTCAGGGCCCACAGAAGACTGCTCAAGTAAGCATTTTTAATGCAAAGTAAAGGTCACATTGCTGGAGTCTGTTTTCATTAATCCTTTGTGCCCCTAAAGCAGATAGGATTGTAGCAGGACAAAAAAAATGATTAAAAATGAAAGCCCTTGAATTTCATGAAAGAGAACAGTTTAAATGTTTTTGGTCCAAGTGTTTAATTTTAAAAGCTGGGCTGGTTGCCACTTAGGTTTTTTTTTTTTCCTGTTCTCTGCACAGTTGCTGTGTTTTTGAATGGACGTTGCGTCTATGCCGGTTTCAGGCACACTTTCGTTGGCGGACAGAGCAGGAGGTAGCAGCATATCTCATAATTTGGGGTTTTGTTCTACGTTACTTTTGCTACATTAGTAGGGCGTGCTGTCTTGCTACATTACTAGGGTGTACTGTCTTTTGTTTATAAGTTTTAAATGTATTTTCAAAACACAGGGGAAAAAAATACAGCACAATGGCCCTCATTCCGAGTTGTTCGCTCGCTAGCAGATTTTAGCAGCATTGCACACGCTAGGCCGCCGCCCTCTGGGAGTGTATCTTAGCATAGCAGAATTGCGAACGAAAGATTAGCAGAATTGCGTATAGAAAATTCTTAGCAGTTTCTGAGTAGCTCGAGACTTGGGGGTCATTCCGAGTTGTTCGCTCGTTGCCGATTTTTGCAACGGAGCGATTAAGGCAAAAATGCGCATGCGCATGGTACGCAGAGCGCATGCGCTAAGTATTTCAGCACAAAATTTAGTAGATTTACTCACGGCCGAACGAAGAATTTTCATCGTTGAAGTGATCGGAGTGTGATTGACAGGAAGTGGGTGTTTCTGGGCGGAAACTGACCATTTTCTGGGAGTGTGCGGAAAAACGCAGGTGTGCCAGGATAAAACGCGGGAGTGTCTGGAGAAACGGGGGAGTGGCTGGCCGAACGCAGGGCGTGTTTGTGACGTCAAACCAGGAACGAAATGGGCTGAGCTGATCGCAGTGTAGGAGTAAGTCTCGAGCTACTCAGAAACTGCTAAGAATTTTCTATTCGCAAATCTGCTAATCTTTCGTTCGCAATTCTGCTATGCTAAGATTCACTCCCAGAGGGCAGCGGCCTAGTGTGTGCAATGCTGCTAAAATCTGCTAGCGAGCGAACAACTCGGAATGAGGGCTCTTACTCCTACACTGCGATCAGCTCAGTCCATTTCGTTCCTGGTTTGACGTCACAAACACGCCCTGCGTTCGGCCAGCCACTCCCCCGTTTCTCCAGACACTCCTGCGTTTTATCCTGGCACGCCTGCGTTTTTCCGCACACTCCCAGAAAACGGTCAGTTTCCGCCCAGAAACACCCACTTCCTGTCAATCACTCACCGATCACTTCAACGATGAAAATTCTTCGTTCGGCCGTGAGTAAATCTAATAAGTTTTGTGCTAAATTACTTAGCGCATGCGCACTGCGTACCATGCGCATTTTTGCCTTAATCGCTCCGTTGCGAAAATCGTCAACGAGCAAACAACTCGGAATGACCCCCAATGTTAGTTTATGGGGAAATAGATGATTACGGTCCTGATGTACTTGTTTGTTTTGTTTTGCTTTGTTTATACAAGAAAACAGGTTAAAATGTAAATTTCTCATGCAGCTTTTCAACAAAACCTATTTAATAACGGAGCTTTAAAGTAGCAGTGCTGGGATAATACACTATCACTATGAATTAATACATTGTATTATGGGGGGTGAATCAGACCTGATCGCTGGGCTGCTAATTTTGCTGTCCTGTGTTTAGATAGTCGCCACCCAAGGGGAGTGTATATGCGCCGTACAAGTGTGCGATCCTATGTGTACGCCGAGCTGCAAATATCCCTAAATCAGCGGACAGCTGCAAATCCGTTCACACCTCACTCACCATTGAATGTTTTTACCAGTGTGTGCAGTGTGTGCGCAGCCCAGGACTTACTCCTCCAGTGCGATGAGAACCGGTTGATCGGTGCCGGAGCTGACGTCACATACGCTCCCTGAAAACGCTTGGGAACTCCTGCATTTCCCTGACACTCCCAGAAATCGGTCAGTTACCACCCACAAACGGCCTCTTCCTGTCAATCAGCATGAGAATGGCTGTGCAATTGAATCTTTCGCACCAGCCTGTTGCTGTTTGGCGATGCCTGTTGTTTGTTTGGCGACACGTGTGCGCATTGCGGTGCATATGCATACGCAGTCTATCGATAATCGCCCACTGTGCACAGGCCTGAATTGGGTCCTATAAACGTGTTGATATTGCAGTGCCTTATTTCCTTCAGTAGGTGCTAAGGATGAGTGATTCGGGGCTAAAGCTTGGTGCAAAACAAAATCCTCTTTAGTGAAGTTACAGTATGTGCTGCGATTTGCACTTATGTGTCTGAATTTCACCCATAGTTTATGTGTTTGAAGGGGTATGGGTCGTTGGGTAGACACAACTTAGGTCGACAGTCATTAGGTCGACCATTGAAGGTCGACATGCATTAGGTCGACAGGGACAATAGGTCGACATGGTCATTGGGTTGACATGTACTAGGTCGACAGGTCAAAAGGTCGACATGGTTTTTTAAAACTTTTTTTGGCATCGTTGTCTTGGTAAAGTGACGGGGAACCCCAATTAGAGCACCATGTCCCCTCACATGGCTCGCTTCGCTCGGCACAGGTTACCATTACAATCGTAGTCTACGTGGATCATTCAGTATGAAAAAATCCAAAAAATGGAGAAAAAAAATTGTAAAAACTCATGTCAACCTTTTGACCTGTCGAACTAGTACATGTCGACCTAATGACCATGTTGACATATTGGCCATGTCAACCTAATGCATGTTGACAGTCAGTGGTCGACCTAATGACTGTCGACCTAAGCTGTGTTGTCCTAATGGCCGTATCCCGTTTGAAGATCACAGTGACCTCTGCAGAGGAGCAGTGACTGATGCTGCATTCAGATCGCAAATGCCGGATCCTACCCGGTAAGAGAAACGTGTCCTTACCGGGTGGGATCCGGCATTTGCGCTCCTCTGCTGGCTTTCCGACCCGGCAATATACCGGGTCGGTTGACATAGCAGCGGGGGGCGCAGCAGCAGCAGGGCCGGGGTTGGAGGCTACGCTGGGAGATGAGCTCATCTCCTGCGCCGCCTCTCCCTATGCTGTGAATGGGAGCCGTGTCGCATCGTAACGGCTCCCATTCACACTGCACCTGACCCGGTATTCAACCCGCTAATAACCCTTCTTTTTTACCGGGTTGAATTACCGGGTCAGGCGACCCGCTAATTCGGCAAAAGTGCTTTCACATCGCACACTGACCCGTTTCGACACGGCAATATGCCGTGTCGATACCGGGTTTTTATAGTGCGATGTGAAAGGGGTTTGATTAGCACGTTCCTTGATTGAACCTGGTTTGTGGAGAGATTTTATTGAAATTAGATAAAGGGGTTAACACAGTGTTTTCTACTCATCAAAGGGAATTGAATTCACACCAGCTCAGATATGGATGAGACTGTGTCTTGTCCTATACTTATTATAACTGTACACACCTTATACCTTTCAATTACTGTATGTATTTCTGCCTGCAAACACATTCTGGGCCCACTTTGGGGACAATTTAAATACTTGTAACCTTACACACAAATACATGGTGGAATATGCAGGGCATAATTGCCTGCTTTTGTAAACTAGTTTCAGGGAAATTAATCACATGGCGCACGTTGAGTGGGTGTGTCATGTTCCACCCAAAGGGCGGAATGTACTAAGGGTAAAATGCTGTAAACACCCCGTTTTCGGGGATTTTACCGCATTTTCAAATGTACTCAGACCCAGGTGCCGTGTGCACCTGTGGCTTACCTGTGTGTAGTAAGCTGGTGCTGCCCACCTCCTCCTTCTCCCCCGCAGCACAGCCTTGTCTCCTTCCGGCTGCAGGGGGGAGGAGGAGGAGCACGGGGAGCGCCGGCACAAACTCTCTCCTCGGGACTATCACTGATCGCAGGGCACCCCTGGCATCGCATTGCGATACTAATTGCATATGTTTGTAGATATGCGATTAGCATCATTGCGATGACCCGCGATCAGTGATAGTACATCCCGCCCAAAGGGTGCATCTAGCTCCACATATGGGTGTATCTATGCTTAAATGGTTGATGTGATATGTTTCTATACAACATTATGCTGCTTTCACATCGCAAAACCTGCTTTTGAAACGGTTCTTTAAACGGTTCTTAAAACGGGTCTGAGCAGTTAAACCCCCTTCACATCACATGCTGTAACCAGTATATTACCATTTCATTACCGTTTTGGTACCTTTCACACTGAACCCGTTTCACCCATACAAAACAGTGGTTGTCATTTTAAATGTTTATTTCCTGCTTCTGCCTGGTGAGATCACACATGGAGACAGCCTATCACCTTCTGGGGCTTGCAAATACCGTTTCAGACCCTTTCACACTGCACAATTAAACGGGTCTGAAACGGGTAGGACCCTGCTTTTTTACCGTTTCAAAATACTGGTATTTTGTAAACAGTAAATTGAAGGTGACCCTTTCACATCGCAGCTCGAACCGTTTAGGAAGCCAGTAAAAACGGCAAATTACCGGGTACAAGCTGCGGTGTGAAAGGGGTATAAGTAACAACATATTTTGGGAAATTTTGCAAGTATTGATACTAACCTGAATACTGGATTTCTTGTTTGCAACTACTGTTTTCTGTGTGATATTTCTTTTCTTCTCATAATATACATGATAAATGTGATGCCTATACGATAAATTCCAAATACAGTTTGACCTTGACCATCCCAAAGAAAACATTTCTTGTCAGGTCGACTGAGATTAAGGGGCTAATTCAGACCAGATCGTAGATGTGCTAAATTTAGCACATCTATGATCAGTCACAATGACATGCGGGGGGGACGCCCAGCACAGGGCTAGCCCGCCCCGCATGTCAGTCCCTACCCCATAGCACAAGTACAAAAGCATCACACAGCGGCAATGCTTTTGTACTTCAGGAGTAGCTCCCAGCCAGCGCAGCTGCTGCGTGCTGGCAGGGAGCTACTCGTTGCTGGTGGGAGTGGCTGTGTGTGACGTCATGCAGCCACCGCGGCCCATCCCCCCAACAGTCCGGGCACGCCTGCATTGCTCGGTCTGTGCCCCCTAAATGGCGACTAAATGCAGCCAGCCCGCCCCCTCCTCCCGCCCAGCAACCGCCTCTGCCTGTCAATCAGGCAGAGTCGATCGCAGAGCTGCAACAGCCGTCGGCTGTCTGCCATGCGCCGGTGCACTGCGGCACATGCGCAGTGCGTACCTGATCACTGCTGTGCAAAAACGCACAGCACCGATCAGGTCTGAATCAGCCCGTATTTTATATAGACTACATTGCCTGCAACTTGAAGGTTTACCTGTATTTATTAGCTTTGCTGTTTTCCATACCTTTATAGTTTGCACACTTGCAAAGCGAAAATACACTCCCCCGTGGGCGGCGACTATGGTTTTGCACGGCTGCTAAAAGTAGCTAGCGAGCGAACAACTCGGAATGACCCCCATAGTGACATACCTTGCGTACTGCCACAAGCGCAACCTGACAAGTACATCCTGCTATACTGTATAAACATATATACAAAGCCGACAAAATCTTTGTGCACATGCTTTATTCCACTATATGTTACTGTCAATTTAAAAGGAAAAAAATATTTGTAAGTAGTGTACATATTTCTTTTAAATTGCAAAGTGTGTCTTCACACAGCAGGTAGCCTTGCAATACATTCACATTCTGGGTTTCCATGTGTGCTGGAGCCATAAATTCACTCAACTATAAAACCACTGGAATATGGACTTTTCCCATCGATCAGCTCAGCTCCGCATCTGTCCCCTTGCACGTGTGTGAATACAAAAACACGAGCTGCTATCGCAGTGGCTCCCTGTCAAAGCAAAAATAATATATGTTCTACTGTATAAATAATCTTTACACTTTTTTGGCTTCAGAAAGACGCTCTATCAGCAAGATGAAAGGAAAATTTGCTACACTTGTACTAAATTTCCCTCGGGAGGATAAAATATGGTTTTGATTCTGAGGGCAATCTAGTAGGAGCGGCACGCCGTATTGATGTTTGACACAGCGTTCGTACCTTCTGCCTTGTCCTACGAGTAAGCGCTCCTTAAGTGAAAAGTTACAAGTTTCTTGCTAAATTGAATTTCTCTCCCTTTTTGTCTTACAATTTATTGTACTGCTGCAATTTTTATAACTTGGTAAAAACTTGCAGCAGCATCATTTGTACAAGTGAAAGGCCATCTAATATCAAACAGGTTTCTTTCATAGCCGCCAGAGCCTCAATCCGAAGACGGATAACTTGTGTCATTTCTATTTTATAACATCTGTGTGGTTTTGTTTTATTTGTTTGCCAGTTGCACTATTACTTACCCAACGCGGCATGGAAGTCAGAACACAATATGCTATGTCCCAAGTTTTAAAGAGGAATTAAACTGATAAAAAATCTATTACTATAGTATTGAGTATACTGTGCTACCTTGCCTTCTCTCTGATGTGAAAACAGCTCTGTTTAAATATAATTTGAGTTGCTTGCTGAGTATTGCCATATGCTTCCGTATCGCTGACTTTGTTTTCTTAAATTAAAAGCCATGTTAGTAGCAAACCAGAATTAATTTGTAATGTTTTATCTATATTTTATTTGTACACTCAAACCCCAGCAATGCTAAGATTTAAAAAAAAAACTAGCATCTGACTCCACAAACCCACTTGCAATGTTTGATGCCACCGACCTTGCATATGCAGAAGGTATAAAGTTGACTTGCATGGTGCTTGGTGCTGTACCTTGCAGCAAGGAGAGTCACCTGATGGCAACTTTATTTGGCTGTATAGCCAACCGGGCAGTGCTCAGTTACCTAATCCCAACCTCTGTGCACAAAGGTGCCAAGCAAGGGGAGTATGTGCGACAGGTACAAAGTAGAAGACCCAGGGTGGGATGTACTTAAGGAAAAATGTGGTAAAACCCCGAAAACGGGGGTTTTACCGCATTTTCAAATTTACTAAGACCCTACCGCCGCATTTTCACCGTCCAGGGTATCGCCATCTCTGGATGGCGATACCCTATAGAAGCCTATGGGCTTCTTATCGCCGACCGCCGTAACCCGCCGCCCCAGCCGCTGACACCTCCCCCCCCTCCCCCCCGGCTTACCTTCAACCAGGCTGCCCTGGACCCAGAAGGTAATCTCCTCCTCCCCCTAGCAACGCAGCCGGAGGTCCCTCCGGCTGCACGGGGGAGGAAGAGGCGCCGGGGGCAGCCTGCAGCTGCTTCCCGGTGTCCAGGCAGTGTGGAGACCCCTGTGAGGTGACGGAGACCCCCCGCAGACCATCTCACAGGTGTCGCGGGGGGCCTCCGTCACCGCATTGCGATATTGATCGCATATGTTAGTACATGTGCGATCAACATCGTTGCGGTAAGCGGTGAGGGGCGGCGATGTGTCATAGAGGGGGGACTGCAATTTGCATTGATACGTAAAATTAATAATGGAAAAAAATGCATTGTTTAAATTTAAAAAAGCACGTTTCCTAGTAACAATCCCCTGGTGCCACCATCCTGAGCAGGAGCAAACACAAGATTCATATTGGGGTGGGGGGTTCTTGAGGGGGGATGCGGTCAAATTTCCTACAATCAAAATCCCGACGGTCAAAATCCTGTCAACCATTGACCGACGGTCAAAATCCCGACAAGGTCAAAATACCAACATTTAAAATGGTGACAGGTCAAAAAGTCGACATGAGGTTTTCATGATTTTTTTATTTTAACCGACATGTTCATACTTTACCATCCCAGTGGATCTGGAGGGGGAATCTAATATATAGTGTGCCGAGCGCAGCGAGGCACCGCGATCCATGCGAGGGGACGCGGTACACTCATACAGTGTCCATGTCAACCTATGTCGACATACACCCCAAAAAAACAATGAAAAACTCATGTTGACTTTTTGATCTGTCGACATTTTAAACGTCGTTTGACCTTGTCAATATTTTAAATGTCGGTATTTTGACCTTGTCAGTATTTTTTGACCTTGTCGGGATTTTGACTTTCGGTCAATTGTTGTCGGGATTTTGACCATCGGGATTTTGATTGTACAGTAGGTATTTCATACTGATCCCCTTGAGAGAAGATGCTGCAGGAGGTAGTTGATGGGAGGTCGAGGGTGGAACCTTTCATCATTAGGCAACTCCCCCATGACATAATATTGCGATTAGTGCACCTAAAGGGAGCCCCGCCCCTTCCCACAGACCAGCGCATCAAGGTGTACCCCCATAATGGAGCGAATTGTGGGCTGCGACTCACATAAAAATTATTTTTTTGCACATCTGTCACCTAAAATTACAGTTCATAAAGATGGACGTTCCCGTTAAAAAATCTCTTGGGCACTTGATTTAGGGCCTAATTCAGACCTGATTGCAAAAGCAAAATCTTTCTCTACTGGGCAAAACCATGGGGGTCATTCCGAGTTGTTCGCTCGTTATTTTTTTCTCGCAACGGAGCGATTAGTCGCTAATGCGCATGCGCAATGTCCGCACTGCGACTGCGCCAAGTAAATTTGCTATGCAGTTAGGTATTTTACTCACGGCATTACAAGGTTTTTTCTTCGTTCTGGTGATCGTAATGTGATTGACAGGAAGTGGGTGTTTCTGGGCGGAAACTGGCCGTTTTATGGGTGTGTGTGAAAAAACGCTACCGTTTCTGGGAAAAACGCGGGAGTGGCTGGAGAAACGGAGGAGTGTCTGGGCGAACGCTGGGTGTGTTTGTGACGTCAAACCAGGAACGACAAGCACTGAACTGATCGCACTGGCAGAGTAAGTCTGGAGCTACTCAGAAACTGCACAGAGAAGTCTTTTCGCAATATTGCGAATCTTTCGTTCGCAATTTTGATAAGCTAAGATTCACTCTCAGTAGGCGGCGGCTTAGCGTGTGCAAAGCTGCTAAAAGCAGCTTGCGAGTGAACAACTCGGAATGAGGGCCCATGTGCACTGCAGGGGGGGCAGGTGTAACATGTGCAGAGTTAGTTAGATTTGGGTGGGGTGTGTTCAAACTGAAATCTAAA
This sequence comes from Pseudophryne corroboree, assembly GCF_028390025.1. Classification (NCBI taxonomy): domain Eukaryota; kingdom Metazoa; phylum Chordata; class Amphibia; order Anura; family Myobatrachidae; genus Pseudophryne; species Pseudophryne corroboree. Next base: position 83,099,825 of record NC_086452.1, read on the forward strand.
TTGCAGTGTAAAAGTAAAGCAGCCAGTATTTACCCTGCACAGAAACAAAATAACCCACCCAAATCTAAGTCTCTCTGCAAATGTTAAATCTGCCCCCCCTGCAGTGCACATGGTTTTGCGCATTAGAGAAAGATTGTGCTGCTGCGATCAGGTCTGAATTAGGCCCATAATACTGAGTCTATCATGCAAAGAGCTTTATTTTAACTCTTGTGGCATGGTAAAACTGGTCTGCAGTATATTGTGGAAGTCATTGGGGGTCATTGATCATTGATTCTGGTAACATTGTCACTGAGGTGCAAAGCATGCAGATACCAGATTTCATTTTACAGGATGAATTGTGGGATAGACACTAATAAATCACTTTATATATTGTGCTCAAATTTGCAGATGAGAAAGGCATTACAATTTAGTGTGCACGTGTCAGACATGAATGTGCCACGTTTTCACCAACTCATATGGCATCAATCTCTACTACTGTGCGCAGCTATTTATTGCTACTGTAAATATCAGTTTCACATACTGTAAATATATAATATACTTGATGACTTTTACCTGGGTCCCTTCCGGGAAATGCTATGGGCATGAGGGGGAGGCTATGCGGAAAGTGCAGAGGGTGTGGTGTGGGGAACTTGTCATTATGACCCCACCCCCTTCCTATATATAATGCTGCAATTTGTCATTTTAGACACGTGTGATAGCCCCCAGGTTTATTCTGACGGTGAGCTGCTCCACTATAGTGTGTCGGTCGACCCTCACGCACCTTCATAGTCGATGTTCACCTTTCACATCAATGGCACATGGCGCTCCACAGTTTCCACGTCAGTTATTTGCAATGGTGTCATTTGTACAGTCATGATACACCTTCACCACAGCAGCACACGGACCGTGCACAAACTGCACTTCAGAAATACTGCCACCCTTGGACCATAAGCTGATAATTATCCCTTTTTGCAACTGGGATAAATCGCTCCTTTTACCCATGACAGCAACGAGTAATTTTTGTGCAGAAGGCCTATTGCACACCTTATATACCCGCCAAGCCAGCGCATGACACGTGACGTACTTCGGGGGTAATTCAGAGTTGATCGCAGCAGGGCAAAACTATGTGCACTGCAGGTGTGGCAGATATAACATTTGCAGAGAGAGTTAGATTTGGGTGGGTTATAATGTTTCTATGCAGGGTAAATACTGGCTGCTTTATTTTTACACTGCAATTTATATTTCAGTTTGAACACACCACACCCAAATCTAACTCTCTCTGCACATGCTATATCTGCCCCCCCTGCAGTGCACATGGGGGGTCATTCCGAGTTGTTCGCTCGTTGCTGATTTTCGCTATCCTGCGATTTGTTGCAAAATGCGCATGCGCAAGGCACGCAGGGCACATGCGCTTAGTTATTTAACTAAAAACTTAGTAGATTTGCTGTGGATTCTGCGGCGCTTTTCAGTCGCACTGCTGATCGGTGAATGATTGACAAGAAAGGGGCGTTTCTGGGTGGTAACTGAGCGTTTTCCGGGAGTGTGCTAAAAAACGCAGGCGTGCCTGGAAAAAATGCGGGAGTGTCTGGAGAAACGGGGGAGTGGCTGGCCGAACGCAGGGCGTGTTTGTGATGTCAAACTAGGAACTAAACGGACTGAGCTGATCGCAATCTAGGAGTAGGTCTGGAGCTACTCAGAAACTGCAAAGAATTATTTAGTAGCAATTCTGCTAATCTTTCGTTCGCTATTCTGCTAAGCTAAGATACACTCCCAGAGGGCGGCGGCCTAGCGTGTGCAATGCTGCTAAAAGCAGCTAGCGAGCGAACAACTCGGAATGATGGCCATGGTTTTGTCCAACTGCTAACAAATTTGCTGCTGCGATCAACTCTGAATTAGGCCCTTCATGTGCTACGTGCTGCCGACATCAAATGTAGAGGGTGGTCATAATAATGTGACTCGACTTTCCATATATTGTATATGAAAGGGAAAATAAAAATCACAATCTAATGGCCCATACACACTATGCAATATCGTTCACAATCTGAACGATACTGGGGGTAATTCAGAGTTGATCGCAGCAGAAAGTTTGTTAGCAGTTGGGCAAAACCATGTGCTCTGCAGGGGGGGCAGATATAACATTTGCAGAGAGAGTTAGATTTGGGTGGGCTATTTTGTTTCTGTGCAGGGTAAATACTGGCTGCTTTATCTTTACACTGCAATTTAGATTTCACTTTGAACACACCCCACCCAAATCTAACTCTCTCTGCACATTTTATATCTGCTCCCCCTGCAGTGCACAAGGGGGGTAATTCCAAGTTGATCGCAGCAGGAAATTTTTTAGCAGTTGGGCAAAACCATGGGAGTCATTCCGAGTTGTTCGGTCGGTATTTTTTTCTCGCAACAGAGCGATTAGTCGCTAATGCGCATGCGCAATGTCCGCAGTGCGACTGCGCCAAGTAAATTTGCTATGCAGTTAGGTATTTTACTCACGTCATTACGAGGTTTTTTCTTCGTTCTGGTGATCGTAATGTGATTGACAGGAAGTGGGTGTTTCTGGGCGGAAACAGGCCGTTTTATGGGTGTGTGCGAAAAAACGCTACAGTTTCTGGGAAAAACACGGGAGTGGCTGGAGAAACGGAGGAGTGTCTGGGCGAACGCTGGGTGTGTTTGTGACGTCAAACCAGGAACGACAAACACTGAACTGATCGCAGATGCCGAGTAACTGTGGAGCTACTCAGAAACTGCTAAGAAATGTCTATTCGCAATTTTGCTAATCTTTCGTTCGCAATTTTGATAAGCTAAGATTCACTCCCAGTAGGCGGCGGCTTAGCGTGTGCAAAGCTGCTAAAAGCAGCTTGCGAGCGAACAACTCGGAATGATCCCCAATGTGCACTGCAGGGGGGCAGATATAACATTTGCAGAGAGAGTTAGATTTGGGTGGGTTATTTTGTTTCTGTGCAGGGTAAATACTGGCTGCTTTACTTTTACACTGCAATTTAGATTGCAGATTGAACACACCACACCCAAATCTAACTCTCTCTGCACATGTTATATCTGCCCCCCCCCCCCCCCCCCCTGCAGTGCACATGGCTTTGCCCAACTGCTAAAAAATTTCCTGCTGCGATCAACTTGGAATTACCCCCATGGTTTTGCCCAACTGCTAACAAATTTGCTGCTGCGATCAACTCTGAACTTGGGGGGTCATTCCGAGTTGTTCACTCGCTAGCTATTTTTTGCAGCGCTGCAAACAGATAGTCGCCGCCTATAGGGGAGTGTATGTTTACTATGCAAGTGTGCGATCGCATGTGCAGCTGAGCAGTACAAAAAAGTTTTGTGCAGTTTCTGAATATCTCAGAACTTACTCAGCCACTGCGATCACTTCAGCCTGATCTTGCCCGGAATTGACTTCAGACACCTGCCCTGCATACGCTTGGACACGCCTGCGTTTTTCCAACCACTCCCAGAAAACGGTCAGTTGACACCCACAAACGCCCTCTTTCTGTTAATCTCCTTGCGATCGGCTGTGCAAATGGATTCTTCATAAAATCCATCGCTCAGCAACGTTCCACTTTGTACCCGTACGACGCACCTGTGCATTGCGGTGCATACGCATGCGCAGTTCTGACCTGATCGCAGCACAGCGTAAAATCCTAGCATGCGATCAGGTCGGAATGACCCCCTAGGCCCATTGTTCAGTCCTAAATGATATTGCATAATGTGTATGCATGATCTGACATATGATACGCGCTCCCGCAGGTCGCATGCAACATCGTACGTCGGACTGCATGCAGTCTTGATGAGGTGATATTGTGTGGTTTTGAACTCCAGTGATGACTTTGTTTCTAGACATCGTTTGTAGCTGATCTGATATGATATCTTATACAATATCATACAATATTGTATCGTATGGGATCGCATAATGTGGGTCCTTCCGAGTTGATCGTTAGCTGCTGTTGTTCGCTGCATAGTGATCAGTGAAAAAAATGGCTAATCTGCGCATGCGTATGCACCGCAATGCGCACGTGTGTCGTACGGGTACGAAGTCCTTTGTGGTTTTGCAGTGGTTCTAGCGACGATTCCAATCGCACAGCTGAACGCTAGGAGATTGACAGGAAGTGGGAGTTTCTGGGTGGCAACTAACCGTTTTCTGGGAGTGTTTGGAAAAAAGCAGGCGTGGCCGGGTGTTTGTTGGGCGGGTATCTGACATCATTACCGTGTCACTCGTCGCAGCAATCATCGCACAGGATAAGTAACTACAGGGCTGGTCTTGTTCTGCACAAAATGTGTTTGCTGCCACTCGGCTGCACAGGCGTTCGCACTCCTGCAAAGTGAAAATACACTCCCCCGTGGGAGGCGACTATGCATTTGCACGGCTGCTAAAAACTGCTAGCGAGCTATCAACTCGGAATGACCCCCAATGTACATAGCATTATGGAAACAAAATGTAAACTATACTGGTATATACTGAAATTCACTAACACTTTACAACTATACTGTAGATCACTGAAAAAAACATAAGGAACAAATCTATGAGGAGGGTTAGCTGAGAGGAAGATGATATCCTACAAAGATTGTATATTACATTTTTCACCAATAAAGCAAAATGAACTGTGGGAATGAAAGAAAAAAAAGAGTCCAAGTAATGTTCATTACCTGAGGTGGTGCAGTGAGATGTAAAATTAACTGAAACTGAGTTGATTTACCTGAAGAACATCATTTATCTGTAAATAGCAGTGGTGTAACTAGAAATGGCGCAAATTATGTATTGCACATGGGCCCCCGCGCCGCACACCATGTGCCCAGGACAGACGCTTACCATGATATCAGGCTGCTGGTGGCCCCATACTTATGGCAATGTCTTCAGAAGTGTGTGCCAGAGCACTTTTATCAAATGTGTAGGCATAATGTTCGGGATGTAATGCCGCCCTGAGCACGGCGGCCGTGCGGGATGCCGGCAAAACCATGCCTTGTAATTTATGGCCCCTTTAAAAAACGTCCGAGTTCGGCCTGCCAACTCGGGCGACATTTCATCCCACCCAATATTTGAGAATACATCAACAGTAGCCAGGTAACTGGATGGAGTAACATTTACACATGGCCCCTCCTTATTTGTTAAAAAGCCCCTGATACACTCATAGGGTGCTTCTAGAGAGGAGGAGGCGCGTGTGCAGACTCCGTCTGGGCCCCCTCCTCTCTAACCGGCAACACTGTATACTCTGGGTGCTAGGGTCACTAGGGGACCCTAGCGATGTCCCAGAGTCTAGTGGCGTGCGCAGGTCTCAGGGAAAATGGCGCGGTGGACATTTTCCCAGTGATTTTCCTGGTGATTTCTGCAGTGCTGGTGCTGCCGACGTGGGACTCTGGAGGACCTCAGGGGCCCATGGGTGTGCGGTGTGGGACCCCCATGTGAACCACACTAACTACACCTATTATAAATACGCCAGTGGTACACTGGAACGCCGCCTGTGTGGGAGTGTATTTTAGCTTAGCAGGGCTTCGATCGCTTGTGCAGCCCTGCTATGCTAAAAAAGTTTTGTGCAAAACAAGACTAGCCCTGCAGTTACTTACCCTGTGCGATGGATCCAGCGATGAAGGCCCCGGAATTGACATCAGACATCCTCCCTCCAAACGCCTGGACACGCCTGCGTTTGCTGCTCCACACCCAGAAAATGGTCAGTTGACGTCCCGGAGCGCCTTCCTCCTGCCACTATTCTTGTCGTTGCCCAGCGACAGCCGCCGCTGGTAAAAAAAGACGCGCGTGCGCATTTCAGCCACCGCACATGCGCAGAACCGACCCGTTCGCACCACTGCGACAAACAGCAGCGTGCGAACGGGTCGGAATGACCCCCCATGTCACTATATTCTGCATTGTGATAGGAGTGAGTTCAGAGTTCTCTCTGTGAAAGCAGTATCACGGCCTTATGTTTACATCAATATGGAACTGATTACTAGAAAGGGTTTTTGAACACGATAATCCATTTGTTTTAAATATGTGCATGGTAATAAATTCCCACCAGCAAATTTATTTTGACATCCATGTATTGACAAGAATATTGGTTTTCCTCTGAGTGTTTTTCTAGAGGCCCTCTACGGATTACCACAATACTCATTGATACTGTAGCTGTAATGATTGAACTGGTCCACACTTTGAGTCCATCATTCTTTCATCTGTTGTTATTCACAATTCTGCTTTACAGAACACAAGGCGATATTTTCTTTTTAACTGTTGGAATTATTTAACAAGCTCTCAACTTTTGTCTTCAGTATGTTGAGTAATTTGGGTGCGAAAACTGACAGTCTCATTACATAAAACAGACAGAAGGCTGGTCAGGACCTCTCCTCACTCTGTCGGGGTGTGAGTAAATATATACGTGTCTGTCTGGCACAATTTACCAGATGAGTTCTGTTGGTGACACTTATTTGTTTAGAGTGAGAGAAGCATATGGCAGACTCTACGCAGTCACAAGGATTCTGGTGAATTAGTGCAAAGTCAATAAATATGGTGAACTAAACTGTGAGTGTTAGACAGGCATTGTACTATGTTTTTCTTAAAGGGATATTAAGTCTAAAATATATGTTTTCGATCCATATGGAAAGGCACCTAATATATAGTAAATAAATAGCAACTTACAGAATTATTAAACCTGCTAACAGTCTACAGATTAGTCTGTATTTCAAATAACACACAGATTGCTCCAGATAGTATTGTTATGGCAAACAAATAGGGTGTGGGTATAACATACCTCCAGGGCCGGTTCTAATCCTTTTTGCGCCCCGGGCGGGAAATATGGGCATGGCTTCATACAGGGCCGGTGCTAGGGTGTTCGGCGCCCCCCTGCAAACTATAAAATTGCGCCCTCCCATATTCCGTTGGCGTGCGCCGGGAAAAGGGGTGTGGTCTCACAACTAAGGGGCATGGCCACACAATAGTACCCCCATTTAAAATTACGCCACAATGTAGCACAATCTTATTAATCGTATACGTAATGCCCCACCCGTAGTAGTAGCGTCCTTATATGTAATGCCCCACCCGTAGTAGTAGCGTCCTTATATGTAATGCACCCCAGTAGTAGTAGCACCCTTATACATAATGCACTCACAGTAGTAGTAGCATCCTTATACATAATGCCCCCCAGTAGTAGTAGCATCCTTATACGTAGTGCCCCCCCAGTAGTAGTAGCATCCTTATACATAATGCACACAGAGTAGTAGTAGCATCCTTATACGTAGTACACCCCCAGTAGTAGATGCGTCCTTATATACGTAATGCCCCCCCCCAGTAGTAGAAGCGTCCTTATACGTAGTGCACCCCCAGTAGTAGAAGCGTCCTTGTACGTAATTCCCCCCTAGTAGTAGTAGCGTCCTTATACGTAATGCCCCCCCAGTAGTAGTAGCGTCCTTGCATGTAATGGCCTCCCCCAGTAGTAGCGTTATTATACGTAATGCCCCCCCCAGTACTAGCGTCCATAAAGTGCGCGTACGCAGACATACTTCACACACACAATTCACACATATATACACACACACACACCACTTACCTAAGCCAGCCTCCCTCTGTACTGCAGTGCAGCCTGGTCAGTGTAGCTCCGCCCCTTCTGTCCCGGTTAGCCCCGCCCCCTTTCGGCCCGTTAAGCTCCGCCCCCGTCTGTCCCGTACTCAGCCGCTGTCACACGGGGAGGGGAGGCAGGAGGTTTTTGATTCTGCAGACGCTGCTGCCAGTGACTGTCATACAGTGACAGACACAGCAGCAGCAGGGGGGACAGGAGTCACAGGACGGCGCAGCAGTGAAGGGATTCAGAGCAGGGAAAGCGCCTCTCTGTCCCAGCGCCTCCCTGCACTGCATCCCTTCGCTGAGCGGGTAGCGCCGGGCCTGGCTTCATACACGGGGCGTGGTCAGTTAGCAGTAGAGTAGCGCCGCTGAAATGCTGTGCGGTGCGCGATGACGTCATCGCGCAGCACACAGCAAAGGTCCTCTCCATAAAGGGAACTAGACTCGCGTCTAGTTCCCTTCGTGGAGAGGACCTTTGCTGTGCGGTGCGCGATGACGTCAACACGCACCGAACAGCAAAGGTCCTCTCCACGAAGGGAAACTAGACGCGTAGCGTCTAGTTCCCTTTCACAGCAGGACCAGCGGGGGGACACAGCGGGCAGCGGGGGCCACAGCAGTAGCGGATCTTGCCATGGTGCGGCGCCCTCCGGATGGTGCCGGCGCCCTCCGGAAGGCGGCGCCCCGGGCAAAAGTCCTGCTTGCCCATGGCAAGATCCGCTACCGTATACCTCCCAACTTTTCTTGCTGAGAGGAGGGTCAAAATTGCACGCCGAAATTAGGGAACGTGGTCCAGTGGCTAGGGGGTGTGGCCCACAATCACGTCCCTTCCCACGAGGTAATGCCCACATTTTCGCCGCTGTGAAGGCATGCCCAGTGCTCTGTGAGCTGCTGGCATGCCCCTTGTTCCTCTCTCCCAGTGAACAGATGCTGTGCGCATGCGCACGGCGTCTAATCACTGCTGCTCTACTTAACAAAGCAGTGTGCGAGAGAGGGTCTCCCAACTACTCCCTCCACCGCGGGATACTGCGACCCACAGGTGGGATAGCGGGACAGTCACACAAAAAACGGGACAGTCCCACTAAAATCGGCACAGTTGGGAGGAATGGTATAGCAGTCAGTGGAAGTACGTCACGCCATCACTCTAAGCAGGCAGCAGCTCCTGGGATTAGTGGGCTGAGGTTTACAGGCACAATACCCCTGCTCGTCTGCTCGGCCACCCAGAAAGGTTCATAGAATGAGTGCCAGACGGTGGCAGATTTTACCTATGGGCTGCTGGGATGCAGCCCCCTCCAGTAAAGTCCGCCACCCTCAGGGACTGCCCAGCAGTGGCTGTAACTTCCCATAGGAAGCACTACCTGCTAATCACAGCCAGACAGTCAGTCCAGGGGGAGGTCATTTCTCCCCCTGGGACCACCAGATTGGACTGCGATAGTAGAGGTAGCGCTTCTCATGGGGAGCCACTCCCCTGTTATTTCATCAGCCCTTTCTGGCTTCTATGGGCTGCAGCTGCTGCAGTCCATAGAAGCCAGCCTGTTCAGCAGCGCCAGACCTAAGCTCCGCCCCTATGACTAGTTTACTAAGAAGTCCCCCTCAACAGCACAGAAGCAGTGAATATACAGCTCAACCAGGCAGCATGGAAGTCCGGCTAGGGAGCAACCTTAGACTGCACATCTATAGCTGCCAGTAATGTGAGGTGCTACCTACTGAGACTTGTAGTTCTACAGAGAAAAGGGGGGGTGTTGTAGGTGCACTATCTATTGCATTACTGATATCATACAGATTAGCATATAATAAATAGTGGAGTTTGGTTATGTATTGATCAATGCATGTAGCCGCAGCCCCACGGCAAGGGACTCCATTCTGCTGCAGTACCTAACACTACAGGAGTTCAGACCTAGGGCATGGGACCCCCAAACCACCATACTTCAAACTGATGTCCCGAACTTTGTGAAGCAGCAATGCTAACCACTATTCTGTTGACACATGCAATCTAGTTAGTAATGTATGAAAACCAATACAGTATGCAGTTTAGATGGGTTTCTATGAAATATTTGTTGGCAGATATTATATATACAGTAAACCAGTGTTAATGGGAATGCAGCCCATATATTCACTAATGGGCATATTTTTCACATTATTTTAGTATCATCTGAAAGTACTAAATGGCAGTTGGAGGAGAATTAGCAAATTCTCCTCCATGCCCTTAAATTCGCATTCTAGATTGCAATTCCCATACTTGTAATGGGAAATGTGATCTGGCTGAATTTACAGGGGAAAAAAATAGCAACAAAATACTGGAGGGAGCCCCGTGATAACAACGATATCTTCAGATAACATTAATAGGGCTTCCCTTCAGTTCCCCTGCTGGCAGTGACGGCTGAGCTCAGATCTAGCCCAAGTGAACAGCCATGTGTGCCTGATAGACCACAAGCAGATCACTGTGTGAAAAAAAAAGTAATACTTACCCGCACCCAGGAACAGGTGATATGGTGGGGGCAGCCAGTCATTTGATCTCTGTGTTCCTGCTATGGCGTCCAGTGTATTAAAGTGATACTGTGAAGCCGGCATCTCACTTTTCAGCATTCATTTTTATATTTTACAGGATTAGTTTTTGCAGTGTCTTGTGTAAGATAAGGTCATATCTTGGATATGTTTTTTGAATGTATATAACATGATTTTGAGAAAGATTAACTGTGGGGAACAAAGGACAGATCAGAGTTAAGGATGACACCTAGGCAGCGAGCTTGTGGAGTAGGGATGATTGCTGAGTTATCAACAGTGATAGAGATATAAGGTTGGTAACTACTATTGGCCGGTGGAAATATAATTCATTCTGTTTTGGAAATATTAAGTTTGAGGTGGAGAGATGTCATCCAAGATGAAACGCCGGGGAGGTATTCAGTGACACGGCCCAATACAGATGGTGACAAACCTGGGGAGGATAGGTAGATTTGAGTATTATCCGCCTAGAGATGATACTGAAATCTGGGAGAGCTGATTGGTTTGCCAAGACATGTGGTATAAATTGAGAAGAGCAGAGCCTTGTGGTACTCCAACTGATAGAGGTAGCGGAGGGGAGGTGGATTCTGAGAAGCGGACACTGAAAGAGCAATTAGATAAGTAGGATGAGAACAAAGGGGGTCATTCCGAGTTGTTCGCTCGCTAGCAGATTTTAGCAGCATTGCACACGCTAGGCCGCCGCCCTCTGGGAGTGTATCTTAGCTTAGCAGAATAGCGAACGAAAGATTAGCAGAATTGCGAATAGAAATTTCTTAGCAGTTTCTGAGTAGCTCCAGACCTACTCACAGATTGCGATCAGCTCAGGCTGTTTCGTTCCTGGTTTGACGTCACAAACACGCCCTGCGTTCGGCCAGCCACTCCCCCGTTTCTCCAGACACTCCCGCGTTTTTCCCTGGCACGCCTGCGTTTTTCCGCACACTCCCAGAAAACGGTCAGTTTACGCCCAGAAACACCCACTTCCTGTCAATCACACTCCGATCACTTCAACGATGAAAATTCTTCGTTCGGACGTGAGTAAATCTACTAAGTTTTGTGCTAAAATACTTACCGCATGCGCACTGCGTACCGTGCGCATGCGCATTTTTGCCTTAATCGTTCCGTTGCGAAAATCGGCAACGAGCGAACAACTCGGAATGACCCCCAAAGAGAGGTATGTGTCCTGAAGACCTAGGCATTGTAGTGTTTGTATCAGAAGAAAGTGGTCAGCAGTGGCAAAGCAGCAGAACTAGTAAAATAAGAAGTGACACGGCGGTGGCCAGACCATTCACTACCTTAGTCAGTGCTGTCTCTGTGGAGTGTTGGGCACAAAAGCCTGACGGAAGCGGGTTCAATAAGTTGTGTGAATTCAAACAAGTTCTGGGGAGAACACTGCCTCTCCCCGGTCAGCCTCTGTCTCTTCCAGCCACCTCTACCTGGCACCCACTGACTCCCAGTCACCACCTGCCTCTCCCCTGGGCGGAGGATGGGGTGTCCAGAGCATATTTTCGGCACCTGGGCTCACTACTCGTAATGGGCCCTACACACTCGGCGACTGGCTTTGAACTGCCCGACCCGGCGGCAGGGGGGGGGTGTTTGATGGGGGAGTGAAATTTCTTCACTCCCCCCGTCACCCGGCTCCATAGCCCTGCATGCTAATATGGACGATATTGTCCATATTGGCCTGCAGGTATCAACGAGCCGGCACCAATGATGAAGGAGTGCGGTGCCACCCATCGTTCATCGTTGGTATCTACACACTGATAGATATGAACGGTATCTCATTCATTAATGAACGAGATCGTTCATATCTTTCAGTGAAATCTTTAAGTGTGTAGGGCCCTTAAGTTCTGCCACTGATAGGACAGTAATATGAGAGAGAGTCAGAATTTATTTTTATTTTTTTCAGAATGGGAGTAATCACTGCATGCATGAACAGGAAAAGAAGGATACCAGTAGATAGAGGGAGATTACAGATTTTAGTTAAGGTTGGAATGAGCACAGGAGACAGAGCTTTACTGATATGTGAGGGTATGCAATGAAGCTTCATGAGCAAAGGGGATGATTCTGATTTGTACTATATTTCTCAGCCGCAAGGAAGCAGTGCTGTAACCATACCCCCCAACTTTTCAGATGTGCTGCTCGGGGCCAATGCTAGGGGGCGTAAATTAGCAGCAAAGGGGGATGGGCTTGAGCGCAATGCTGTGCCAGAGCTGCTGGACAGGCCCTATCCACTCCTTGAGCCGACACAGTGTTCGTGTACGCCAGTCATCCATTCTTTCAGAGTGTCCTCCCCAACCATATACCCCCCCCCCCTCCCCACAGGACACTGCGGCCCGTGGGTGGGACAGCGGGAGAGTCTCAGTAAAACGGGACTGTCCCGCTGGAATTGGGACAGTTGGTTGGTATGCTGTAACCAGGGGCAGAGTTAGGGGTCAGGGCGCCCTCAGGCACTACAGTAACGGCCCATCTGTTTAATTTTATTACTTTCATTGATTAGTTTTAATCCCTCATTTGATAATTGGCAATTTAATAGAAAAACCATGAACTATGACATTTAGTTTTATTTTGAATTACTGTATGTATACATATTTACTAAGTAGGACAGCTTACAGGGGCAGTATGTGCATGTCCTACCCGTTTATACTTAACTCGTAATTGTGTATGGTACAGTAGAGTGGAAATAATTTGCAGCCCCCAAACAAGTGACGCCCCTAGGCACGTGCCTAACCTGCCTAATGGGAAATTTCCCACTGTCTGTAATGCAGTATTGCTACCCATCTCCACCCCAAACTATGCCACGTCTTAGGGGGCACTGCAACCGTGGTTGCTGACGTAGAACTGTACATATGCAGATCAATAAACATGCAGATGTACGTAAACCATCGGGTGTGCGTACATCTCTGAATGATGCCCTATAGGGCAGATGTATTAAGCCTTGAGAAGTGATAAAGCAGTGATAAGTGCAAGGTGATAACGCACCAGCCAGTCAGCTCCTAACCGTCAATTTACATATTGGAGCTGATTGGCTGCTGCGTTTTCACCTTGCACTTATCACTGGTTTATCACATCTCCAGGCTTAATACATCTGCCCCATATTACGTACTTGGGGATCTATTCATGAAGCAGTGAAACGTGTGGAGAAGTGAGCCTGTGGAGAAGTTGCCCATGGCAACCAATCAGCATTGAAGTGACATTTATCATTTGCATACTATACATTTGAAGGGAGCAGCTGATTGGCTGCCATGGGCAACTTCTTCACAGGCTCACTTCTGCACTCCTTTCACTGCTTCATGAATAGACCCCTTAGTAATTTAAGAAAGACTTCCAGGGCCAAAGTGGACAAATGAAGCAGGTGGCCATAATAAGTCATATTTACTCAGTCCCTAAACTGCGGGGATGGCTCATATCACACAAGGCAATGCGCTGCCACATCATCCATTTTAATTGTGTTATCGAGACATGGAAAATATATTAAAATAGAGCAATGTAATTTTATTCAGCTGATACAATACTTTCCATGTTTAGATTTCAGCAAATGGCTTTGGATAACAAAGTTAACCTGCTTTTAAAGCCATGCACATCAGCATTATCTCATTAGGTTCTTCATGCCCAGCACTTAAGGACACGGTGACGTAATTCTCAGGTGAAACTGAAACCTTTATCTGGGGTGTAATATTCACCCAAACATCAGAATTATTTTTCAGATAAGAGCCGTGTTATTCCATAATTTCCAAGAATGATCTATGAAATCACAACCCTAAAGAACCGTGAATTTATTTTTTTCTTTGCCATGGGGTTAAGCCGCCTAATTACCATATGATTGAAGGTAACAGTCCTGATTTTTTAAGTATTATTCACTTTACAACAACCCCAGTATGTTAGCTCCTCACTCTCCAGTCACAGTTACAATGCCTAATTCACACCTGATCGCTAGCAAGTGATTTTTGCATTGCTGCGAACAGATAGTCGCCGCCTACAGGGGAGTGTATTTTAGCTGTGCAAGTGTGCGATCGCATGTGTAGCAGAACTGTACAAACAGATCTTGTGCAGCCCTTGACTTACTCGGCCGCTGCGATCACTTCAGCCTCTCCGGGCCCGGAATTGATGTCCGGAACCCTCCCTGCAAACGTATGGACACGCCTGCGTTTTTCCAGACACTCCCTGAAAATGGTCAGTTGACACCCGCAAATGCCTTTTTCCTGTCAATCTCCTTGTGATCGCCCCTGCAAACGGATCCGTCGCGCAAACCCATCACTGAGCAGCGATCCACTTTGTACCCGTGCGACGCGCCTGTGCATTGTGGTGCATGCGCAGTTTTGATCTGATCACCCGCTTTGCGAAAACGTACAGCAGCGATCAGGTCTGAATTGCCCCCATAGTGAGGTCCCCTCTCCAGTGATTTCCACTATTGCAGGCCAATCTGCGCTGGCTGCCGCAGTATGGAAGTGTGGTAAGATTTCTAGAGGACACAAGAGTTCAAGACTTGAGAACAGAGCTATGGGGAGGGTGTGAATTGACTGTGCCACCTGCCAAGTGTTTTAGGGGGAGATGTATCAAGGGGTTGGGGCTGCGTTACAGGAGTCCGGGATCCCGGTGGTCAGCATCCCCACACCGGGATCTCAGCCGCACAATGCTGACGGGAGGGGCGAGCACAACGAAGCCCCTTGCGGGCTCGCTGCGCTCACAACGTTGCGGGCACAGTGGCGAGCTGTGCTCGCCACAGGTTCTATTCCCACTCTATGGGTGTCGTGGACACCCACGAGTGGTAATAGTCCCTGCTAGTTGGCATGCCGACTGTCGGTATTGTGAGGGTTCGGGATGCAGGGGGAGTTATTGTGACCGTTGGTCTCCTGACCGTCGGTCACATGACTACATCCCGTATCAAGCCTCTGAGAAAGAGAAAGTGGAGAAGTTGCTTCTGTCATTTATTTTGCACAGTCTTTGAAATGACAGAAACTTGTTGCTTCGGGTAACATTTCTCTCTAAGGGGTAAATTTACTAAGATGGGAGTTCTATTCAAGATGGGATGTTGCCCATAGCAACCAATCAGATTCTACTTCTTATTTATCTAGCACCTTCAAGAAGATAATACCTGGAATCTGATTGGTTGCTGTTGGCAACATCCCATCTTAAATAGAACTCCCATCTTAGTAAATTTACACCTAAGGCTCTATACATCCAACACTTTGGGATCTATTTACTAAGCCTTGGATGGAGATAAATCCGACGGAGATAAATTCCCAGCCAATCGGCTCCTAACTACCATGTCACAGGCTGGGTTTGAAAAATTACAGTGGACTGGGACTTTATCTCTGTCGGATTTATCTACATCCAAGGCTTAGTAAATAGACCCCTTAGACCCTTATGTACTAAACCGTGGAGAGAGGTAAAGTGTAAGGAGATAAAGTACCAGCCAATGAGTTCCTGTCATTTTTCAAATACAGCCTGTAACATGGCAGTTAGGAGTTGATTGCCTGGCACCTTATCTCCGTCCACTTTATCTCTCTCCAAGGTTCTGAACACACATAAATATTAAATACGGATATCGGCCCTCATTCCGAGTTGTTCGCTCGTTGCTGATTTTCGCTATATTGCGATTAGTCGCTTACTGTGCATGCGCAAGGTTCGCAGAGCGCATGCGCTTAGTTATTTTACACAAAAGTTAGGTATTTTACTCACGGCATTACGAGGATTTTTCATCGTTCTGGTGATCGTAGTGTGATTGACAGGAAGTGGGTGTTTCTTGGCGGAAACTGGCCATTTTCTGTGAGTGTGCGAAAAAACGCTGGTGTTTCTGGGAAAAACGCGGGAGTGTCTGTAGAAACAGGGGAGTGTCTGGGCGAACGCTGGGTGTGTTTGTGACGTCAAACCGGGAACGAAACTGACTGAACTGATTGCAGTGGCAGAGTAAGTCTGGAGCTACTCAGAAACTGCTAAGAAATTTCTATTCGCAATTCTGCTAATCTTTCGTTCACGATTCTGCTAAGCTAAGATACACTCCCAGAGGGTGGCGGCTTAGCGTGTGCAATGCTGCTAAAATCAGCTATCGAGCGGACAACTCGGAATGAGGGCCATGGTTTTAAACCTTAATCCACAGATCTGAATAATCCAGTGCTTAAATCTTACATCATCCAGCATTCTACCCCATGTTTCACAATGCAGGTGACAGGTATCAATCACAGGGCAACTCAGAGTACAGGATAAGGGTCCAACTAAACTACTATTTGAGGGTGTAACAAGCTAGTGAGCGGTTGTTGTCCATCTATGAATCACCCTGCCCTGATCTATCCCTGTACTGTACTGGAGGATGAGCCATTTTCAATGTTGACCAATGCAGAGTAAGGGCCTGACTCACAGGTGGGCGCAGTATTGACGGCGCACAAAAATGGTCAGTGTTCTAAGGGGGTGATCAGACCTGATTGCTGCTGTGCGTTTTCGCACCACGGGCTATCAGGTAGTAACTACGTATGTGTATGCACCGCAATGCGCACCCGCGTCGGCCAACAAAAAAGGGCATCGCCGGTCAGCAACGAGATGGTGCTTAAAATCCGATCGCAAGGGCGTTCGCAAGGTTATTGACAGAAGGAAGCCGTTTGTGGGTGGTAACTGACCCTTTTCTGGGAGTGTCCAGAAAAACGCAGGCGTGTCCAGGTGTTTTCAGGGAGGGTGTCTGACGTCTGCTCCGGCCCTGATCAGCCTGTTCTGATCGCACTGGAGGAATAAGTCCTGGGCTGCGCACAGACTACACACAGTGGATTTTTGCAGCTCTGCGTACACATGGGATCGCACACTTGCACGGCGAATTTACACTCCCCCTGGAGGCGGCGACTATCTGAACGCAGGACAGCCCAGTGATCAGGTCTGAATCACCCCCTAAATCTCGTTCTGAGTCACACCGTGCATGAGTGCAAACACAGCAAAGAATGACATGAACAGTCTGACAATTTTAGTGGGCGTACCTGGGAGTATGTTAGAGAAGCTAAATCAGGCGCGTCGCTGAAAGAGGCTGCGTTCAAAGACGCACAGCCGCTCACACGGGAGGCCATACTTGGACAGAGAAACTGAACCTGCCTTAGATGATGTAGTCAGCATCCTGCACGTTCACAATCCCGGCCATCAGAATAACGGTGGCGGGATCCCGATGGACGAAAATGTCGGCAACTTGGAATAGTAAATAAGGGATAGAGTTATGCTGCGGGGCTTGGGGTTAGGGCTAGGCTGCCAAAGGGATGGTTAGGGTTAGGCTGCGGGGAAGGGCCGGACAGGGGATGGCTAGTGTTGTTCTGCGGGAGGGGTGGGTTATGGTTAGGGGGTGGGGTTAATGTTAGCCAGAGAATACTTACCAAAGTTTGCCGGTATTTTCACCACCAGGATCCTGCTACCAGCATTCTGACCGTTGAGATTCCAGACCCAACCCTGCTGGAGCAGATTTAGTGCAACTGATGGTGCATCTAAATATGCACAGTGACGAAAATCCACTGTTCTAAGATGTTGTTTCAGTTGTTTAAAAATCAGATGCTGCATTAGTATAAAGAAGTGATGCAAGTAAACTTATCAAAAGGCATAGGGCCTACATGCAATCTGCACGCAATACCCATGTTCATACACAGTTGTTGAGCGATTATTTGAAACTGCAAACATGTGAAAAGCTCAGAAAAAATCTCTCCAGTGATTGTGTTACATAGAGTGTGCACACAGGTGCTGGTGCAATAAAGTCAGATGGGATTAGCAAAGCGAGGGTAATTCCTGGTGGGTGACTGGGAGGTGGATAGTAGTGCATGCAAAAATATTCCGTATATTAGGCGTATTATCAGAGTGTCTCGGACATTTCATTGCATGCACATGCGTTCCCAGATACACAGCCGCAAGCATAGGAGGCCGTGATCAGATAGTGAAACTGTACCTGCCATAGGGCTGGTGCAATTTTCAATGGCGCAACTGATGGTGGCGTATACGGATGCACTAGTATAGCTTGAACAGGCGCTATAAGTGGGTGTCTCAGTCCTTGCACATTTGGTGGCAAAGAACGAGCAACCGCCAATACACGCCGCTGTGTTTGCTTTTGCGTGCAACCAAGAATCAGTCCCATAATGTGTATTAAATACTCCCAGCACCACAAATGAAGTGTGCCCATATGCCACACTGCCCCTACGCTGGTGATGTACAGTACCTATGTGTGGAGGGCCCCCTAGTGTGTGGGGGCTCCTGGGGGACCACCCCGGCTGCCCTGCTGATAATCTGTCTAATGATTCTGTCATGTTAGTGTGTGAGTAGAATGTTCTCATCTTGCATTTGAGAATATTAAAGTATGACAATCAAAATCAAGAATAGCATAAGGCTCAACGTGTTTTGTACTTCTGTGCTTTGCTGTTCCTCTCATTCATTCCAGAAGGAGAATCTAACTGATCTCTGAGACCACCACACACAGTTATCTCCGATCTGTATATCAAATGTGCTATCCTTTTTTTTACTAGAATTTTACCTTACGTAAAAGAATCCAATTTCATGATCGATGGAACCTGGAAAGAACAACCCAAATCCTGGTTATCTGAGTGATGACTAGGCTGGCCAATCCCAGGCCATTTTTTCAGTCACGGGAATTGGGATTGAAAAATGATCAATCCGATTGGCTTCTTTTCAATGTGTCCCAACCCCCCTACCCTGCCCAGCTAAAGATAACTCACCCTAATCTGGACAGGAGGGAGGGTGGGCCACTTGCTGTGAGGTGCGAGGCAGTGCAGATGCGGCGGTGAGGCCTGGCCGGCGGGCAGCTGGCTGCACAGCGGGATATCTGACTTCACGTGACGCTGCGCAGTGCGCACAGCCGGGGTGAGGGGGAGCTGAGTAGGGGGAGCTGGTCAGCGTCTGAGCCTCCTGAGGACGCTCCACACGGTCCGGCATAGAAAAAACGAAGGTAGTAGCCAAGCCTGAAATCCCCGGGATTGGAAGCTCCAATCCCGGGATTGAATCCTGGCCAATTTTACGCCGGGATCCTGACGATCCCGGGATTGGCCACCATATTGATGACCAGACAGATGGCATTACTTTGTGCGGGTATACAGTACAGTGGATCATTGAGGAGAATGCTCCATCATTTCAGATGTTTGTAAGTAAGAGAACGGTGATGGGTTAAGACTTTCAAAACATATTATCTATAGTGACTTAGGGTTAGATGATGTACAGTATCAAGCAGTGTAAAGAGTGCAGAAGTGGACCAGTGGAGTAGTTGCCCATAGCAACTAATCAGCTTTGAGGTAACATTTGTCAAGTACATTCTATAAAGTAATTGGTTGCTATGGGCAATTTCTCCAGTGGTCCACTTCTTCACTCTTTTCACTGCTTGATACATCAACTTCTATTTTACCAGCTTGGCTAATCAACCATTAAGCTGTTTCATAGGGATGTGTAAAATTGTGTTGACCAGAATTCGGTCAACAGACAATAGGTTGGCCCCATATGGTCGACCTGCAATAGGTCAACAGAGTAAAAAGGTCGACATGGTCAATTTGTTGACATGTAAAAGGTAGACACTTAAAAAGGTCGACAGGTACAAAAGGTCAACACCGTCAAAAGGGCGACATGGAAATAGTCAACACAGAAAAGGTTGACACAATGTTTTTTTTTTCTTTTGGGTGTCATTTTCCGTGTTAAACCACAAGCGACCCCAATTAGTGCACAGCGTCCCCTCACATGGCGGGCAAACTTCGGGCAAAGTGCCACGCTCCGCTACAACAGTGCTCTGCACAGGATACTGTTCTCAGTCGTAGTCCACATTGATGGTAAATGATGAAAAAGTTGAAGAAAAAAAACATTGTGTCGACCATATGTGTGTCAGCCATTGTCTTGTCAACCATTTGAACCATCGACCATAAGCACTGTCGACTGTTTACATGTTGACCTTTTGACCATGTTCATTATATGGGGTTGACCTATTGACTGTCGACCTTTCATCCAGAACCGGTTTCATAGATCCCTGACCATAAATCTACACCATGGGTAACAAACTCATATGCCCATTTGAACTTACAGATAAACTTTGCGTTATTTTGCACCCAACAACAATCCTTTGATTCTCTGTGAAGAGCTGACTTCCTTGCCAGCTCTCCACATTGGTCTTTGTAGACTCAGCTGCCTCCAACTCAAGTAATAAAGAGGTTAAAAATCAAAAAAGAGTAGCACATTGCCTCACTTCACAGTCACATACATGGACCTTCTACTGCAAGCTTCCTACATCATTTTATTTCAGATGAGTTTGCGAAATAGAGAGAATTAAGCCACCGCATTGGTTCCTTCATAAGAATTCAATTTCTGAAAATGTCCCCCATAAGACTCTAAATGACTTTTACTATGGATTCTGATTTTAAAGAATGATCGCTCCTTTTGTGATAATGTGAGCTATCATGCAGTTACTTTATTATAGAGCAACAGACTGTCGAAAAGTGGTTTTTAAAAAGACATTCATTAGCGTAATGGAGGGGAGCCAGGATGTTTTCTCCTTCTTCTAGAAGAACAAATGGTGAACATGCAATTTAAATTCTAAATATTTTGGGCCAGGAACTGCCGACTCAGTACGCCAGGTTGCAAATTGTTCTGTAAAAATGAGAGGAGCTCGTGTCCAAAAGATTGTTTAACAATACAATGTTTTCCTTCATTCTAATTCAGAGCCGGTTGCTACGGTTCCTGATATGCTGCCATAGTGTTGTGGTATTTAGAAAATCAGCAGTCAACTTAAATATTTCTGTAACAGATGAGAAGGTTCATGTCCTCAAAAGTGGACACCTCTATTTTGTCAGGATGGGACATTTGAGACGGAGTACTATATAAAAACCTGGGTACTGTTAACAAGCCTTCGATATAAGTATTTTCTTAATTGCATTTGAAATATCTCTGTGCAGGCTTCAGGTTGTAGCAGAGTTCCTGTACACACCAGTGAATGCCCTGAGACAATGAACAGTCCAGTTGCATAACCAGTGGAGTGGTTTATCCAGTGGCGTCACTAAAGAGGTGCAGTGTGTGCGGGCTGCACTAGGTGGCACCATTTACGGGGATTACACCAAAATAGCAGAGCTGCTCTGTTATTATGGCGTCACCCCTACAGATCTTGTCACCCAGCAGCCGGGAGTCCACGGAGAGGCTGGAGGCTGTCAGAGCGCTGGGCAATGGAGGTAGTCACGCCGCCTTTCTCAGGAGACAGGAGAAGCAGCATTCCCCAGGTGTCCGCCAGGGAATGTAAGCAGCTTTCCACTACCGCACTTGCTATCACCACACCTGGTGATGCCACTGGTTTATTGAGAGGTAATGGGTACAGCTGTACTCACTGTTATATACACTGGTCGGAGCTTATGTGCAATGGGGTCTCATACAGCTCACTAGCCAGTGAGTGTATGAAGCTTGCCGGTAGCAATGCAGGATGCTGGAGCAGCGTCTGGAATGGCAGGTAACTGCAGTCTCACTGGAGCTAAGTGGGAAACTACTGTCTGCCACTGTGGCGCTCTAACACAGAGACAAGATGGCGCCACGTATGCGCAGTATGTAGGTCAGCAGCCATCTTGCTATAGGAATGAAGTATGGTGTTTGCGCAGCCGCAGTAGTGCACTGTTCTGTCAGCATATGTCATGTTGTCTTTTGAAAGCTTTCCCCATATAAAATTATATTGATATTTTTACAGCGTCATTCTGTTTTGAAAACACAATCATATCTGTCATTAAACTAATATACCGTATATACTCGAGTATAAGTCGACCCGAATATAAGCCGAGGCACCTAATTTTACCACAAAAACCTGGGAAAACTCATTGACCCGAGTATAAGCCTAGGGTGGGAAATGCAGCTCTAGCCGTACACAGCCCTCAGTGCCAGATATGCCCTCATACTGCCAGATATGCCCCACAGTGCCAGATATGCCCTCATGCTGCCAGATATGCCCCACAGTGCCAGATATGCCCTCATGCTGCCAGATATGCCCCACAGTGCCAGATATGCCCTCATGCTGCCAGATATGCCCCACAGTGCCAGATATGCCAGATATGCCCTCATGCTGCCAGATATGCAAGATATGCCCCAGTGCCAGATGTGCCCTCATGCTGCCAGATATGCCCCACAGTGCCAGATGTGCCCTCATGCTGCCAGATGTGCCAGATGTGCCCCACAGTGCCAGATATGCCCTCATGCTGCCAGATATGCCCCACAGTGCCAGATATGCCAGATATGCCCTCATGCTGCCAGATATGCCCCAGTGCCAGATGTGCCCTCATGCTGCCAGATATGCCAGACATGCCCCACAGTGCCAGATGTGCCCTCATGCTGCCAGATATGCCAGACATGCCCCACAGTGCCAGATGTGCCCTCATGCTGCCAGATATGCCCCACTGTGCCAGATGTGCCCTCATACTGCCAGATATGCCCCACTGTGCCAGATGTGCCCTCATGCTGCCAGATATGCCCCACAGTGCCAGTAAGGGTACTTACCCTCCATCGCTCCCGCGTTGTCTTCTGAAGGAGGGACACGGAGGGCACAGCGCGTGGCTCTCATGTGTCCCTCCTGCGTCTCCGTCTCCGGCGGCGTGTGTGTATTAAATGAAGTGCCGGTTCGTGAGCCAATCAGAGCTCACGAACGGGCAGTTAATTTAACACACACACACACGCCGCCGGAGACGGAGACGCAGGAGGGACACAGGAGAGCCGCGCGCTGTGCCCTCCGTATCCCTCCTTCCACTGACTCGGGTATAAGCCGAGGGGTCTTTTTCAGCACAAAAAAACGTGCTGAAAAAGTCGGCTTATACTCCAGTATATACGGTACATGCAAGATATTATTTAAACCTCAGAAATATGCTTTGTAGTGGATTATTGAGCTGATTCAGCATGGAACGCTGCTGCTGCGGCAGCGTCCGCATGCCAATGCCCTGTGCAGTGAGTGCATGCGCAGAAGCCGCACTGTGCGTGTGCACACTGTGAGTTGCAGCGGCATCTCAATTGTGCAAACGCCTCTGCCTGATTGATAGGCAGAGGCTTTGGCGGGGCAGGAGGGGCATCGCTGCAGCATTTAAGGGGCATTGCGGTGACATTAGTGGGTTTGCAAGGCGGGCTGCAGCGGCTGTGTGATGTCACACGCAGCCACTGTGACCCAAAGGATGGCGGTTTGCTGTCTGCCTTCGCAGATAGGCTGTGTATGCTGATGGCATGTCTTAACATGCGAAAGCATTGCCGCCGTGCGATGCTTTCGCAAGTGTGCGGGGGGAGGGCTGGATCCAGCATGCGGGGCGGACTTGTCAGAGTACTGGATCATACATCTACGATCCATGCTGAATTAGGCCCTTTGTGAGTATATTTCCTGCCACTGAATCTTTCATATTGTATACTTTCAAAATGTGGTCCTCGTGGGTAAAGAATAAGCTACGTGTACATCACAGCTCATTATAGTAATGCCAGCAAACAGCTACCCCCACTGCCATGTTTTTCATCTATTACATCATCACTTAACCAGTATCTGGAATGCCCCCGCTGTCTGTAGTAGTCTAGCTGCACCAGCTAGAATTAAATTATCTAAATACAGATTTAACGAAACTGACATCTGCAGATAACGGAACACTGTATGGATTGGGGTGGGAGGGCCAGACGGCCACATAAGACATGTACAAAGATAAAGCCAAATGTAATAGAATTGATAGACAGATAGCCTCACATTGCTGGGTCTCCTGGATTAAATCTCATACTGTAGGTTTTTTTAGGTTGACATACAACATGTCGGACAACATAAACTCTTCTTTTTCAAAACTTCCACAAACACCCCACCCAAAAACATTAAAGTTCTATTTGCCTAAAGAAAAGGAAATATAATTTTCTGGCTCCAATCACTGAACTCCCTAGTTTATTATACTTTTTTCTAAAATTATGAATATTTTCTTGAATCTACTGTAGATAGAGTGCCTGCCAACACCTGTTCTTATGGGAGAGCTCTCCAACTCACTGCTGTTCCTGAAAAGACTCATTTTTGCAAGTGGAGAATTAATCTTCTTACTTCCATCCATAACGGATTCCCGTCTTGTTCTGTATTTTCTGCAAGGACCTTACACTGCACAGAGAGTCACAGAATTCATTGGACTGGCCATTAAGATGTTTAGAAACAGTTATCATATCCCCCATCTTCATCTATTTTTGACTGCACGAACAGTCACGAGCAGGGTCCTGCCTACACTATTTTCACATCCACAATTATTCTGCCTACCCTGTATGTCTCTGTTTTATGTATGCTCTGTTTTCTCCACTGCGGAGCACTGAGGCTGCTTAAAATTCAACAGCAACATTAATGGAAATAAATTTAGCTTAGACAGTCATGCTACATAACTCATATCCTCTATACATCTTATTAATTCAGTTGCTTTCCTTTGCATCCTTTTAGTGAATTGGCGCACAATTCTGATCTGCACGTGGACAAAATTATATTTTTCTCTATTAAATTTAACCCCATTTTAATACAAAATAATAACCTGTCATTACACTCCCTATCCTGCTCACTTCATTAGGAAGTGGTGTGGGGGTGCAGGAGAACCATCTACTCTTCCGGGGGGCAGGGGACTACCCGAAAAATTGGGAGTCTCCTGGATTTTCCGGGTAGTGTGTTTGCATACAATAGTTACAGCTTCTATGAACTTGCATAACTCCAAACATTTTATATTTCTAAATTATGGCAACCTTCCCCGCGTCTGAAATGAGGGAGTCAAGTGGACATGGCTGTGTTTATTATTGGGGTATTCTCTTCTGAACGTCCCTCCCCAAAAATGCCCTTCCATTGGAGCATACAGTGGTGGTAGGCATGTCCAACACTCCCTCGACGGACTCAACTGAACACCCCACTCAACAGTCCCAGGATTCAGAACAACATTTGTGACTGTCAGTACAGTCACCTGGAATCGTGACTGCCAGGGTCGGACTGGCCCACAGGGGTTCCAGGGAAACCACCGGTAGGCCCCACTGCCT
The DNA here is from genome assembly GCF_028390025.1 of Pseudophryne corroboree. Taxonomy (NCBI): domain Eukaryota; kingdom Metazoa; phylum Chordata; class Amphibia; order Anura; family Myobatrachidae; genus Pseudophryne; species Pseudophryne corroboree. Next base: position 83,124,828 of record NC_086452.1, read on the forward strand.
GAGTGCCCACTCCTTCCTCTAGGAATCAGGTTCCAGACTGTGCACTTGTATGATACATGGTAGATATGTTGCATTACACTGCACTAGACTATTGTGTATTTCAAGCCTCTGTGGAGGCTGGCCACACCCCCTTAAGTATGGGCCCCTATCATTGCATTCCCCCAGTGGGCCCTTCATGCCCCAGTCCGACACTGGTGGCTTCCCCTACTAAGTCAGGACCAATCGAAGTATGGATTTATTAAGCTAGAACCCATCTAGGGTATAAACTCAAGGCATATTTTTAATACACAAAGCCTGAGAGTGAAGTTCACCTACCATCGCCGATAAAACTTATTGCATGTAGTCTATTAAATTACACAATTTATACCATCTGCAAACACAAAGACAGTTGTCTTTATGTTTGATAAATATGAATTTTGCTGCTTACAAGATTTAAAGGGAAAGTGAGTGAAACTTGGATTCTCCTTTGATGTGCTAAAGACAACAAAAGACCAGTAGCCTCTGTCTCATCTCTTGCCACCACCGTTGTAAAGCAAATGAAGAAAGTAAAAATTCTTTAGACACACAGCCAAGATACACAATATGGTAGTCTCTGTCTGGCCGCTTTCCCTCAGACAGGCTGGCAGCTGTCCACCAGAGAAGCAGTCATCTCAAGATGTCAGATGCAGAAGTCACAGGAGGTAACAATAATGAGTTACAGAGAAACAAGAGCACCTAATATATTACTAATAAAGAAATTAAGATTAATACCTGTGGTATGAAGTGCTGTCACTTACTGGGTGCACTTTAGTGTATAAATAGGTCCACATTTATATATATGCACATTGGGGCCATTCCTATTAGCAGAAAGAACCATGGGGTTGCGCCGAAGCTCCCCACTAATAGATGGCCATTTGTTCCGTAGGTGGAACCTCACATGTCACATCTCCGTCATGGAGGAATCCACAGAAAACAGTGTAACTCTGTATCAGCAAATATCCAAACGGATCAGTCACTGATCTGGAGGTTGATACATATCATCATTTTCTCTTTATGATGCTTGGGAAGAGTGGAACTGTAGAAGACTGCATGCTTATTGGCTGAATCTTTAATATAGGTGAATTTGGAATCTATCTGCAGGCAGTGCTGTAATGAGATTGGCTGCCATTGCAGCCAATAGAGATGAACATGTTGACCATACAGTATACTGTACATACACATACCAGAATGAAAGCCCCATGCTAACCACATACATGCCTCCCATCAAATAAAACACCACATACCCACCACATACAGACCAGTGCCAACAGTTCCTTACCTAATGACCAGAATATACTGCTTCACTCCAGCCACACACACAATCATAGACTATAAGTCCCATGCTCACCATATAGAGCCATTTGTGGGTCTAAGAAGGGGCAGAGCAAAAATTATGTGATCCCCCCCCCCCCCCCAGATGCGCAGTACCTGTCATTACACTCCCCACCCTATGTCCAATGTTTTACTTGCATCCACCTCTGATTCAGGCCTGATTCTACACTTGAGAACCGGAGGGGTCACCAGTAGAGGACCAAGAAGGAGCAGCCTGTGGTCACCACTTGGGAATAGTTTATGGCAGAAAGCATGCTTTTGTAAAAGAACTACCCCTGGGTGCCCTCAGTGAACCAGCCAAGTGTTGCAGCAACAGCTGAGACTCTCAGTCATCTTTTATACTTTCAAGGAAGTTACTAAAACTCATAGAGCCCTTAGAGGCCTGCCGCAATCCCACCAATACCCTTAGGCTGCCCAGCCCCATAGTTTAGTATTAGGCCTAACCCTTCTCCTTATGCCACACATCTTCAACCTTAGGACAGTGACCATGGGTTTTAGGTAATCTAGGCCCCCACCAGCCACTGAGTTTGGACCTTGGCCAAGTGAGAAGCCTGACACTGTCCTTTTCCCACTATATTGGCAACAATTATTTCTATGATGCAGTAGGCACTAGGCCTTCTGGGCTCATAAAGACACTTAGATCTGGACACAAATGGCAATTGGCCATAGTTTGCTGCATTGGGTACTAGTACTAGATTTACTAAATGCCCCATCAGACACTAGGGAAGTGAAACCAGTCCTTAAGATCTTGATTTAGACTAGAGGCCACACCTTTTTCCCCACAAAAACTCAGCTTTTTTCCCTTCATAATCGGACAACCATTGGAAACAATAGGCAGTTGAACAGATCTTACATTTAACTCCAATAACCTGGTTTAGTAATTAATCTCTTGTTCGCCCTGCAAATAGAAATCCCTAGTCTAGCTAAGTTGACAGTGTCCTGATGGGTTTAATATGATATTCTGTCTGAAGGGATGCTGGCTGTCAGGATCCCGACAGCGGCATCTCACCAGCCGCAATACCGGCAGCGAGCGCAGTCAGTCCCCTCGCAGGCTCGACACGCTTCGGGCACGGGTTCTGTTCTCTCTCAGGTGGTGGTGTGTGTAAGGGGGAATGGACTCAAGCATGCATGTTACATATTACTGGAAAGTGTCTTTGTGTTGCTCTTTCCAGGCATCACTCCTTGGTACAGTAGGTCATTGGGCGTTTCTATCGCCTGTGGATCTCATGGGGTCTGTGGGAACTGTCTTCGATCCTTAGACAGTACTAAGCCTTAGAAAGCGATGAAGTGGAGAGAGATAAACTACCAGCCAATCAGCTCTCTTCACTTTATCACTTTAAATACCTAAGTTAAAACTAGCATTAAATCAAGTTAGGCGATCAATGTTGGACCTTGGCAAAACCATGGAGGTGACCAAAAATGTGCAAACAGATTTAGATTTGGGAGGGTGGAACGTCCTAGCTTAACTGTACATCATAATTTAAAAATAAAGTTGCCTAGAATTTGTTAGCTACATGCAATAGCAGTCACTATCCCCCCCTGCATAATACAATCGTGATTGCGTCTGCACCCTTACATCACATGATTTATTCAGGTGCAAATTTGCACCCTGTAGCCAATGCGCTCCTAATTCCTAATGAGGTCCTATGTGTTCTCCGCACATCCACACAAGTATTATAGCCTGAATATTCTAGACTTCTGCAAGATCTCGCTTTATTGGCTGCACCTAATTGATGGCATCAGGGTCTATTCTTTTGTCTTGATTATAGAAACCTGAGTGCAAATCACAAGACATCTCCGTCTGAATGCCACCACATAGTTACACCATCATTATCTGTCTGTAGCATTAGTGCCAATTGACCTTCGCATATGATAATGACTTTTTTTGTAAGGTTGTTCTCCACAGTCAAAGGAAGCCAGAACAAAGTGCCAGCCTTTAATGATGGATCCAGAATTGGTTGTCCTCATTAAAACAATTGCTGTGGCCGTGATTGAGACACACACACTTCATCCTCAAGAACCCTTCAAGTTGTATCCTTTCTTGATAAGGATTTCACTCCGCTCGCCGCAGTTTGCAGCGCGGAGTCCATTGAACTTCCTTGCCTTGAAATGTACGCTGCTTACAAATGAGGAACATGCGGGAAATGAACATTGCGAGCCCTGTAAAGGCAAATAATGAGAACATGGTGACAATTTGCATAGGATTGCTAGTATTTTGTTGTATAAACATTGCATTCTTGTTCAGGAAATGGCTTTTGTGTTTACCTTGGTACGCCGGGAAACAGCCTCCTTTACAAGGCAGACGGTGGATTGAGACAGAAACATTTACAAATAACAGCTCTGCGGCACATAATGAAACCGCTGTCGACAATTAACTTTTTCTCCCCTTAGTGTTCTTACAGAGAACATCGCTTTATTTTATCTCCGTACAGTATATCTAGAAGAGACGGTGACAACCTGTAGCTGTACAGCAGTTGCCTAATTGCGAATTCAAGACAAATGGGCAGGTACCTTTGTAAGCAACAAAGTAGATCTATGTCATATTAAATCAGCCCTAAATAGCAAAATGCTGTCTTAGGTGCCCATGATCAGTATATCTGCACTCTAGATAAAATATCAATACTGGGTAAGACTGGCCCACAGGCAGGGGTTAAAGTGTGTGGGGGAAGGGGGGACGAGGTGGAACTGAGTTCCACCACCTGTAATGGTAGGGGGAACTAGTTCCACCTCCTCCATTGCCCTGCACAGTAATTCCAACAGAAAAGCCAACCCCATCATCTGCGTCAGTCGATGATACAGGTGGCACTAGTGTTGCTGATGAGCTGCAGCCACCTACTCCTTCCTCAGGTCCTGGTGCCTCCTTGGTCCTCCTCCAAGAGTTCCACCACCTCACCAGGACCACTTTAAGCCCTGCCCACAGGTGTACAGAGGAAATCCACAGTGGGCCCAACTGCCCATGGGCCACCCTCCTCCTCTTCTGGGGATCAGTAGTTTGGTGACGCAGGATCATGGGTTCTCTCTAATGGTTGGGCCAGTCCCTCTGTGGTTGCTGGACACACACCCTTTTGATGGGTGGTCACACCCCTTAAGCTTGGTCCTGTTATGGTATCCAGATGATAGCTAGACAGTGTCTAGTTAGACAGTCAATAGATAGACACCACATGTTATACAGACATTAAGTCCACGGGGTCTAAAGGTCGACATGATAAAGGTAGACAGTACAAAAGGTCAACAGGGTCAAAAGATAGGCAGTGTCAAAAGGTCGAAATGAAAATGGTCAACATAAAAAAGGTAGACACAGTTTTTTTTATTTTACATGTTTTTGGACTTTTTCATACCTTCTCTATCCATGTCGGCAAAGAGTTGGTTATAAACCCTGTGGTGAGCAAAGCAAACCACCAAGCCCGAAGCGTGGTGAGCGAATTGAGCCCCGCGAGGGAATGCCTTTCTACAATTAGGGGTCCCTGGTGACAAAACTATCCACACAAACCACAAAAATGCAAAAAAAAATAGTGTCTACCTTTTTTTATGTCGACGATTTTCATGTTGACCTTTTGACCCTGTCTATCTTTTTACCCTGTCGACCTTTTGTACTGTCTACCTTTTCACCCTGTCGACCTTTTAAATGTCTAACTTGGTGTCTACAGTAGTACCATGGCTCACCACTGTTTTTTATTACTGTGCTGTTTTGCAGCTGCTGCAAAACGTGTGTTGCTTTATGTTTGTTCTTCAATTCAGTAAAATGTTGTAAAGCATGCTTACCACAGCTCCTGATCTCCATGTCTGTTTGTATGAGTGAACATATACACGGACACTACAGGACCCCTGCCACTGCATTCCCTGGTAGGCCCTTCAAGCCCCAGTCCGACTCTATCTATAGTTGTTTCTCACAGCAACTTCAGTTCAGAATAACGGCTGTACAGAACTCTGTCATACTTTGTGGAGGATAATAAGGATACCAGAACATGCCAGACAAAAGAAGTACTTACTGTTCACCTATATGTGTAACAAAGGCCTGTAAAATTGGGGTCATTGAAAATTGTCTGCAATTTGCTGACTGATTCTTATGGTTTTTGGTATGCTGATTTCAAATATGACCACCAATTTTCTCTATCACGCAAAGTTTTTCCTCAAAGTGAATGCGAAAATATGGGGAAATATCATAATAATATGTATTCTGGTTGAAGCAATAGTTATTTGTAAAAAGAAACATTACAAATTGTTTAATGAACATTTACATACTGTAAGTCCTCTTTTCCCCACAAAGCTCCTTTGGTACTTTTTCTCTTGTAGACAGCTTGCGGCTCCTCTCTGTGCAGCATCGAACAGTAGTCAACAATCATGTTGATGTTCCACATACCCTGGCATTTGCATTACATGCAGCGGCGGCTCCTGTTTTGGGTAGGAGGCTGCCGCTGCCCATGCAGAGAGAAGGAGGCGAGGAGACAGCCAGGTCCCAATACCTGCCCAATGGATAGGGCAGGTGTCGGGAGTCGGACTGCACATGCTCAAAACCGGGGCTTCTATGTCCTGCATCGGTTGCAGCCCATGGAAGTCGGCTAGGGCTGACAATCAGGTAGAGAGTGGCTTTCTACTGGAAGCACGTTCTCCACTAATCACAGCCCGGTCTGGCAGTTCCACAGGGAGGAAACATCAGAAACAGGACCTCATTCAGCTCGGTACGCAGTGTACCGAAAATCGCAATCGAGCGAATTTCAGTACACTGCGCATGTGCTGCAGCCACACAGCGCATGTGTTCACATTCATAGAGTGATCGCATCCCTGCAGGATGCGCTCACACATGAGTGACAGCGGTGGGGCACGTTCACGAAAACGAGAGCGGCGCTGGAGTGTTTTCGGGGAATGCGAGGACGTCACACGCGGCCGATGCAACCCGAAAAATGTCAGCAGACCGCCTGCCTACGCAACCTAGCTGCGTCTGCAGAGGGTCATCCTTAATTTCAGCAACAACGATGCGATCGCAATTGTTTTGTCCAATAGCATGCTGGACGGCCCCTCAGCATGCTACAGAAGTGGCTACAGACTCTGCTTTGCTTTTTATATATACACATACAGGGGGTCATTCCGACCTGATCGCAAGCTGTGGATTTTCGCAGCGCAGCGATCAGGTCAGAACTGCGCATGCATATGCACTGCAATGCGCAGGCGCGTCGTACGAGTGCAAAGCGGATCAGCGCCCAGCGTTGGATTCTACGACGAATCCGTTCGCACGGGTTGTTCGCAAGGAGATTGACAGGAAGGAGATGTTTCTGGGTGTCAACTGACCATTTTCCGGGAGTGGTTGGAGAAATGCAGGCATGTCCAGGTGTTTGCAGGGCAGGTATCTGACGTCAATTCCCGGTGGGCGGCGACTATGAGTTCGCGCGGCTGCTAAAAACAGCTAGCGAGTGATCAACTCGTAATGACCCTCATAGTCTTATGACGAAATGCATTAGGGTGGAGTCTTTGATAGCTTGGTAATCACCGGTTAGAGTGTGAGCACGGTGCATAGCAGCCTGGTGATCCCCCCAAGCAGCTTCCAGACCAGGGAGAAGGAGCGGTTTGGATTACAGCATGTCAACCGGCAAGTGTTCCAGATAGTATCCGATGGGTATATATTGTGGAGTCATGTGGTAACCAGTCCACCCTGGTTGCCGTTTGGTACGGTTAATACACATTCATTTGTTATGTCCTTGAATGTTTTTAATACATTTATGGTTTTACACTATGGAGCGCCCCAATCTTTTTGTATATTTAACAGATTCTTCCAAGTGACTGTGGAATACATTGAGGGGAGCAGCAGTCCTTAAAGGGACTTAGCGTTTTTACATTGAGAAGATTTTTTAATCCTCATATTAAAACATATCCACTTCTATTTACTAAGTCAGCTACACCACGGAAGAGCGGCCCATTATTTGTTATTTATATATATATATATATATATATTTAGAGGTGTGCACCGGAAATTTTTCGGGTTTTGTGTTTTGGTTTTGGATTCGGTTCCGCGTCCGTGTTTTGAATTCGGACGCGTTTTGGCAAAACCTCCCTTAAAATTTTTTGTCGGATTCGGGTGTGTTTTTTCAAAAACCCCTCAAAAACAGCTTAAATCATAGAATTTGGAGGTAATTTTGATCCCATAGTATTATTAACCTCAATAACCATAATTTCCACTCATTTCCAGTCTATTCTGAACACCTCACACCTCACAATATTATTTTTAGTTCTAAAATTTGCACCGAGGTCGCTGGATGACTAAGCTAAGCGACCCAAGTGGCCGGCACAAACACCTGGCCCATCTAGGAGTGGCACTGCAGTGTCAGACAGGATGGCACTTAAAAAAATAGTCCCCAAACAGCACATGATGCAAAGAAAAAAAGAGGTGCACCAAGGTCGCTGGATGGCTAGGCTAAGCGACCCAAGTGACCGACACAAACACCTGGCCCATCAAGGAGTGGCACTGCAGTGTCAGACAGGATGGCACTTAAAAAAATAGTCCCCAAACAGCACATGATGCAAAGAAAAAAAGAGATGCACCAAGGTCGCTGGATGGCTAAGCTAAGCGACCCAAGTGGCCGGCACAAACACCTGGCCCATCTAGGAGTGGCACTGAAGTGTCAGACAGGATGGCACTTAAAAAAATTGTCCCCAAACAGCACATGATGCAAAGAAAAAAAGAGGTGCACCAAGGTCGCTAAATGGCTAAGCTAAGTGACCCAAGTGGCCGACACAAACACCTGGCCCATCTAGGAGTGGCACTGCAGTGTCAGACAGGATGGCACTTAAAAAAATAGTCCCCAAACAGCACATGATGCAAAGAAAAAAAGAAGTGCACCAAGGTCGCTGGATAGCTAAGCTAAGCAACCCAAGTGGCCGACACAAACACCTGGCCCATCTAGGAGTGGCACTGAAGTGTCAGACAAGATGGCACTTAAAAAAATTGTCCCCAAACAGCACATGATGCAAAGAAAAAAAGAGGTGCACCAAGGTCGCTAAATGGCTAAGCTAAGTGACCCAAGTGGCCGACACAAACACCTGGCCCATCTAGTAGTTGCACTGCAGTGTCAGACAGGATGGCACTTAAAAAAATAGTCCCCAAACAGCACATGATGCAAAGAAAAAAATAAGTGCACCAAGGTCGCTGGATGGCTAAGCTAAGCAACCCAAGTGGCCGACACAAACACCTGGCCCATCTAGGAGTGGCACTGCAGTGTCAGACGGGATGGCACTTAAAAAAATAGTCCCCAAACAGCACATGATGCAAAGAAAAAAAGAGGTGCACCAAGGTCGCTGGATGGCTAAGCTAAGCGACCCAAGTGGCCGGCCTCCCTCCACATTGTTGTTCTCCATCTTTTAATGTGTGGAATTATATGCCAGTAATATATCAATAGCAATGGCCTACTGTACCGTACTGCTATATATATCTATATATCTATATAGATAATGATATATATATATATGCAAACAAAAATACAAACACAATGCGCTACCAACGGTGTAAATGCAGCCTGCCACTAACACAGAAACCTTCACCTAGATTCCAAAAAATACATATACAAAAGAATAATGGAAAGCGGTGGGCGCAACACCATATAATCCTTACATGAGAGATCTGTAAACCAAAGGATTTATCCTTAGTCCTATAACAAAGGCTTAGTAGGTCTGAAGCAGTTTTCTCTGTGTTTCCTTTCAAGGTGTAATGTCTTATCTCGAAAAAAGGAGACAGATCATTTAACAGACCAGTATGACAAACAGACCACAGGTTTATTACACTAAGCACTCACAATGGTACAGATAAAACAAGCATATAACCACATGAAAGTGGATATGGGGGTGGCTGATATCTGGTCACAAGTTACCCTCCCAGGAGGCACTGGAAGTTCCGGATTCCACAGTACACCAGAAGAGAACGATTGTCCAGATAAGCGGCCACCCTTTGCAAACAAAGGCCACTAGCTTAACGCGTTTCGGATTTAGAAGTCCTTCTTCAGAATATATATATATACTGGTGGTCAGCAAAATTCTGCACTGTCCTCCTACTATATACTGCACACAACTACAATGCAGCACAGATATGGATAGTATACTTGATGACACAGAGGTAGAACAATGGCCTACTGTACCGTACTGCTATATATATATATATATATATATATATATATATATACTGGTGGTCAGCAAAATTCTGCACTGTCCTCCTACTATATACTGCGCACAACTACAATGCAGCACAGATATGGATAGTATACTTGACGACACAGAGGTAGAGCAATGGACTACTGTACCGTACTGCTATATATATATATATACTGGTGGTCAGCAAAATTCTGCACTGTCCTCCTACTATATACTGTGCACAACTACAATGCAGCACAGATATGGATAGTATACTTGACGACACAGAGGTAGAGCAATGGACTACTGTACCGTACTGCTATATATATATATATATAAACTGGTGGTCAGCAAAATTCTGCACTGTCCTCCTACTATATACTGCGCACAACTACAATGCAGCACAGATATGGATAGTATACTTGACGACACAGAGGTAGAGCAATGGCCTACTGTACCATACTGCTATCTATATATACTGGTGGTCAGCAAATTTCTGCACAGTCCTCCTACTATATACTGCGCACAACTACAATGCAGCACAGATATGGAGAGTATACTTGACGACACAGAGGTAGAGCAATGGACTACTGTACCGTACTGCTATATATATATATATATATATATACTGGTGGTCAGCAAAATTCTGCACTGTCCTACTACTATATACTGCGCACAACTACAATGCAGCACAGATATGGATAGTATACTTGATGACACGGAGGTAGAACAATGGCCTACTGTACCGTACTGCTATATATATATATATATATATATATATATACTGGTGGTCAGCAAAATTCTGCACTGTCCTCCTACTATATACTGCGCACAACTACAATGCAGCACAGATATGGAGAGTATACTTGACAAAACAGAGGTAGAGCAATGGACTACTGTACCGTACTGCTATATATATATATATATATACTGGTGGTCAGCAAAATTCTGCACTGTCCTACTACAATATACTGCGCACAACTACAATGCAGCACAGATATGGATAGTATACTTGATGACACAGAGGTAGAGCACTGGCCTACTGTGCCGTACTGCTATATATATACACTGGTGGTCTGCAAAATTCTGCACTGTCCTCCTACTATATACTGCGCACAACTACAATGCAGCACAGATATGGATAGTATACTTGATGACACAGAGGTAGAGCAATGGCCTACTGTACCGTACTGCTATATATATATATATATATACTGGTGGTCAGCAAAATTCTGCACTGTCCTCCTACTATATACTGCACACAACTACAATGCAGCACAGATATGGATAGTATACTTGATGACACAGAGGTAGAACAATGGCCTACTGTACCGTACTGCTATATATATATATATATATATATATATATATACTGGTGGTCAGCAAAATTCTGCACTGTCCTCCTACTATATACTGCGCACAACTACAATGCAGCACAGATATGGATAGTATACTTGACGACACAGAGGTAGAGCAATGGACTACTGTACCGTACTGCTATATATATATATATACTGGTGGTCAGCAAAATTCTGCACTGTCCTCCTACTATATACTGTGCACAACTACAATGCAGCACAGATATGGATAGTATACTTGACGACACAGAGGTAGAGCAATGGACTACTGTACCGTACTGCTATATATATATATATATATACTGGTGGTCAGCAAAATTCTGCACTGTCCTCCTACTATATACTGCGCACAACTACAATGCAGCACAGATATGGATAGTATACTTGACGACACAGAGGTAGAGCAATGGCCTACTGTACCATACTGCTATCTATATATACTGGTGGTCAGCAAATTTCTGCACAGTCCTCCTACTATATACTGCGCACAACTACAATGCAGCACAGATATGGAGAGTATACTTGACGACACAGAGGTAGAGCAATGGACTACTGTACCGTACTGCTATATATATATATATATATATATATATATATACTGGTGGTCAGCAAAATTCTGCACTGTCCTACTACTATATACTGCGCACAACTACAATGCAGCACAGATATGGATAGTATACTTGATGACACGGAGGTAGAACAATGGCCTACTGTACCGTACTGCTATATATATATATATATATATATATATATATATATATATATACTGGTGGTCAGCAAAATTCTGCACTGTCCTCCTACTATATACTGCGCACAACTACAATGCAGCACAGATATGGAGAGTATACTTGACAAAACAGTGGTAGAGCAATGGACTACTGTACCGTACTGCTATATATATATATATATATATATACTGGTGGTCAGCAAAATTCTGCACTGTCCTACTACAATATACTGCGCACAACTACAATGCAGCACAGATATGGATAGTATACTTGATGACACAGAGGTAGAGCAATGGCCTACTGTACCGTACTGCTATATATATATATACTGGTGGTCAGCAAAATTCTGCACTGTCCTCCTACTATATACTGCGCACAACTACAATGCAGCACAGATATGGATAGTATACTTGATGACACAGAGGTAGAGCACTGGCCTACTGTACCGTACTGCTATATATATATATACTGGTGGTCAGCAAAATTCTGCACTGTCCTCCTACTATATACTGCGCACAACTACAATGCAGCACAGATATGGATAGTATACTTGATGACACAGAGGTAGAGCAATGGCCTACTGTACCGTACTGCTATATATATATATATACTGGTGGTCAGCAAAATTCTGCACTGTCCTCCTACTATATACTGCGCACAACTACAATGCAGCACAGATATGGAGAGTATACTTGACAAAACAGAGGTAGAGCAATGGACTACTGTACCGTACTGCTATATATATATATATATATATATATATACTGGTGGTCAGCAAAATTCTGCACTGTCCTACTACAATATACTGCGCACAACTACAATGCAGCACAGATATGGATAGTATACTTGATGACACAGAGGTAGAGCACTGGCCTACTGTGCCGTACTGCTATATATATACACTGGTGGTCTGCAAAATTCTGCACTGTCCTCCTACTATATACTGCGCACAACTACAATGCAGCACAGATATGGATAGTATACTTGATGACACAGAGGTAGAGCAATGGCCTACTGTACCGTACTGCTATATATATATATATATATACTGGTGGTCAGCAAAATTCTGCACTGTCCTCCTACTATATACTGCACACAACTACAATGCAGCACAGATATGGATAGTATACTTGATGACACAGAGGTAGAACAATGGCCTACTGTACCGTACTGCTATATATATATATATATATATATATACTGGTGGTCAGCAAAATTCTGCACTGTCCTCCTACTATATACTGCGCACAACTACAATGCAGCACAGATATGGATAGTATACTTGACGACACAGAGGTAGAGCAATGGACTACTGTACCGTACTGCTATATATATATATATACTGGTGGTCAGCAAAATTCTGCACTGTCCTCCTACTATATACTGTGCACAACTACAATGCAGCACAGATATGGATAGTATACTTGACGACACAGAGGTAGAGCAATGGACTACTGTACCGTACTGCTATATATATATATATATATACTGGTGGTCAGCAAAATTCTGCACTGTCCTCCTACTATATACTGCGCACAACTACAATGCAGCACAGATATGGATAGTATACTTGACGACACAGAGGTAGAGCAATGGCCTACTGTACCATACTGCTATCTATATATACTGGTGGTCAGCAAATTTCTGCACAGTCCTCCTACTATATACTGCGCACAACTACAATGCAGCACAGATATGGAGAGTATACTTGACGACACAGAGGTAGAGCAATGGACTACTGTACCGTACTGCTATATATATATATATATATATATATATATACTGGTGGTCAGCAAAATTCTGCACTGTCCTACTACTATATACTGCGCACAACTACAATGCAGCACAGATATGGATAGTATACTTGATGACACGGAGGTAGAACAATGGCCTACTGTACCGTACTGCTATATATATATATATATATATATATATATATATATACTGGTGGTCAGCAAAATTCTGCACTGTCCTCCTACTATATACTGCGCACAACTACAATGCAGCACAGATATGGAGAGTATACTTGACAAAACAGTGGTAGAGCAATGGACTACTGTACCGTACTGCTATATATATATATATATATATATACTGGTGGTCAGCAAAATTCTGCACTGTCCTACTACAATATACTGCGCACAACTACAATGCAGCACAGATATGGATAGTATACTTGATGACACAGAGGTAGAGCAATGGCCTACTGTACCGTACTGCTATATATATATATACTGGTGGTCAGCAAAATTCTGCACTGTCCTCCTACTATATACTGCGCACAACTACAATGCAGCACAGATATGGATAGTATACTTGATGACACAGAGGTAGAGCACTGGCCTACTGTACCGTACTGCTATATATATATATACTGGTGGTCAGCAAAATTCTGCACTGTCCTCCTACTATATACTGCGCACAACTACAATGCAGCACAGATATGGATAGTATACTTGATGACACAGAGGTAGAGCAATGGCCTACTGTACCGTACTGCTATATATATATATATATATATATACTGGTGGTCAGCAAAATTCTGCACTGTCCTCCTACTATATACTGCGCACAACTACAATGCAGCACAGATATGGATAGTATACTTGACGACACAGAGGTAGAGCAATGGACTACTGTACCGTACTGCTATATATATATATATATACTGGTGGTCAGCAAAATTCTGCACTGTCCTCCTACTATATACTGTGCACAACTACAATGCAGCACAGATATGGATAGTATACTTGACGACACAGAGGTAGAGCAATGGACTACTGTACCGTACTGCTATATATATATATATATATACTGGTGGTCAGCAAAATTCTACACTGTCCTCCTACTATATACTGCGCACAACTACAATGCAGCACAGATATGGATAGTATACTTGACGACACAGAGGTAGAGCAATGGCCTACTGTACCATACTGCTATCTATATATACTGGTGGTCAGCAAATTTCTGCACAGTCCTCCTACTATATACTGCGCACAACTACAATGCAGCACAGATATGGAGAGTATACTTGACGACACAGAGGTAGAGCAATGGACTACTGTACCGTACTGCTATATATATATATATATATATATATATACTGGTGGTCAGCAAAATTCTGCACTGTCCTACTACTATATACTGCGCACAACTACAATGCAGCACAGATATGGATAGTATACTTGATGACACGGAGGTAGAACAATGGCCTACTGTACCGTACTGCTATATATATATATATATATATACTGGTGGTCAGCAAAATTCTGCACTGTCCTCCTACTATATACTGCGCACAACTACAATGCAGCACAGATATGGAGAGTATACTTGATGACACAGAGGTAGAGCAATGGACTACTGTACTGTACTGCTATATATATATATATATATATATATATATACTGGTGGTCAGCAAAATTCTGCACTGTCCTACTACTATATACTGCGCACAACTACAATGCAGCACAGATATGGATAGTATACTTGATGACACAGAGGTAGAGCAATGGCCTACTGTACCGTACTGCTATATATATATATACTGGTGGTCAGCAAAATTCTGCACTGTCCTCCTACTATATACTGCGCACAACTACAATGCAGCACAGATATGGATAGTATACTTTATGACACAGAGGTAGAGCACTGGCCTACTGTACCGTACTGCTATATATATATATATACTGGTGGTCAGCAAAATTCTGCACTGTCCTCCTACTATATACTGCGCACAACTACAATGCAGCACAGATATGGATAGTATACTTGATGACACAGAGGTAGAGCAATGGCCTACTGTACCGTACTGCTATATATATATATATATATATATATATACTGGTGGTCAGCAAAATTCTGCACTGTCCTCCTACTATATACTGCGCACAACTACAATGCAGCACAGATATGGATAGTATACTTGACGACACAGAGGTAGAGCAATGGCCTACTGTACCGTACTGCTATATATATATACTGGTGGTCAGCAAAATTCTGCACTGTCCTCCTACAATGCAGCACAGATATGGAGCGTTTTCAGGCAGAGAATGTAGATATTTGCAGCACGCTGAGCACAGATATTTGCAGCACACTGAGCACAGATATTTGCAGCACACTGAGCACAGATATTTGCAGCACACTGAACAGTGAACACAGAAACTGAGAGAACGCTGCCACGTCCTCTCGCTATCATCTCCAAAGCACAAGTGAAAATGGCGGCGACGCGCGGCTCCTTATATAGAATGCAAATCTCGCGAGAATACGACAGCGGGATGATGACGTTCGGGTGCGCTCGGGTTAACCGAGCAAGGCAGGAAGATCCGAGGCTGATCGGAACCGTGTAAAATAGGTGAAGTTCGGGGGGGTTCGGATCTCGAGGAACCGAACCCGCTCATCTCTAATATATGCATATATATATATATATATATATATATATATACACATACATAAATACATATCCGTTATATATACAGTATATATGTAAATACATACATACATACATGGGTGAGTCACAGTATTATGACCACCAGCTAATAGCCAGAGTAACCACTTCGGAGCCACATATGCAGCAGGGTTCGCTAAACTGTCATTTTAGACTCACGTCTGGTAGCTCCCATGTTCGTTTTAATGTTGAACTGCTACACTGCAGCATGCTGGTTGTCCCTAACGCACCTTCGTAGCCGACCGGCATGCTGCAGTTTCCATGTCAGTTATTCGCAATGGTGCCATTTGTCCAGTCACGATACACCTTCACCACAGCAGCAGGCGAACAGTTCCCAAACTGCGCTGTGTCAGAAATACTGCCACCCTTAGCCTGAAAGCTGATAATCACCCCTTTTTGCAACTCTGATAAATTGCCACTTTTAACCATGACAGCAACGAGTGATATGTGTGCAGACAGCCTATTGCACACCTTATACAGGTTGAATATCCCATATCCAAATTTTCCGAAATACAGAATATTCCGAAATACGGACTTTTCTGAGTGAGAGTGAGATAGTGAAACCTTTGTTTTTTGATGGCTCAATGTACACAAACTTTGTTTAATACACAAGGTTATTAAAAATATTGTATTAAATGACCTTCAGGCTGTGTGTATAAGGTGTATGTGAAACATAAATGAATTGTGTGAATGTAGACACACTTTGTTTAATGCACAAAGTTATAAAAAATATTGGCTAAAATGACATTCAGGCTGTGTGTATAAGGTGTATATGTAACATAAATGCATTCTGTGCTTAGATTTAGGTCCCATCACCATGATATCTGCAATTATTCCAAAATACGGAAAAATCTAATATCCAAAATACCTCCGGTCCCAAGCATTTTGGATAAGGGATACTCAACCTGTATACCCACCAAGCCAGCGCACGACACGTGACGTACTTCATGGGCTATGCACTGCCGACGTCAAATGTAGGAGGTGGTCATAATAATGTGACTCGACCGTGTATATATACCGGATAGAAGAATTTGGTTGCTAGCTTTATCTATATCTGTCTGTCTATCTATCTATCTATCTATCTATCTCTCTCTTTATAACCTACATAACCTAAATACAGGTTATGAATCAGTGAGGTGTTTAATTCCGGCCAGAATCTTTATTGCTCGGTTTGGAGGCCTCTGCTCTGTACCCTTTGCCGTCCCCACTCCTGGGAGTCCAGTGTTCCAGCTCTTGGCATTTTCTCTGTTTGTCAGGCAGCAGGTACACTTCCAGTATTCCACAGCCTTCTACAGCACAGATGGTGTGAATGGCAGTGCAAATTAGCACAGGGACTGATACCAGTCAGTGATGTGAGGCTGCTCTGATGCAGACAGGTGCGCAGACTTCAAATATAAAAAGAGAGGAGATAAAAACAGATATAGCAATTAGCTTCCCATTGGGTAATCCTGTTCAAAGTTAACTTATTCCACTCCGGGGTGAAGAAATATCATGTACAGTATACATTGCAGTATAGTACATCTGACAGCTCTACGTAACTGGCATATTACTAGAAGGTACATTATCCTAGCCTAGATCCATTTTTTACAAAAAGAGGCTAAAGCATACTTGCCTACCTCATACCTCCCAACTTTGTCCCGTTGGAAAGAGGGACACGCGCGCGCTCCCGAAAAGGGGGCGTGACCTATAGAAAAGGGGGCGTGGCTTCATGGGAGGACCCACAATCGCGAGTCACGCCCCCGTTTTCGTCACTGAGGGGGCATGCCCAGCGCTCTGTGAGCCGCTGGCATGCCCCCTCTCCCTCTGTCTGCACTGAATAGACGCATGCGCACAGCGTCTATTCATCGCTGCCCTGCTAAGCAGGGCAGCGAGAGACGGAGCCTCCCAACTGCCCCCCCCCCCACCGCGGGACACTGCGGCCCGCGGGTGGGACAGCGGGACAGTCCCCAAAAAACGGGACTGTCCCGCGAAAATCGGGACAGTTGGGAGGTATGCTACCTGACCCTCTCCAGGAGGGACACAATGCTCTGCTCCTGGACTTCCCTCTTAATGTATGATTGCCCTCACCTGTGGTGAAAAACCCTTTCTTATCCATTTACCTGTTCAAAACAGGTGCCGGCAATCATACATTAAGAGGAAAGTCCAGAAGCAGAGCATTGTGTCCCTCCTGGAGAGGGTCATGTTGAGGGGTATGTCTTATATAGAGTGACCATTTTATCCCTTTTACCTCATACTGGCCTACCTGACCCTCTCCATGAGGGAGAAAATGCTCTGTTCCTGGACTTTCCTGGTAATGTATGATTGCCATCACCTGTGGTGAAACACCTATCTTATCAATTAACTAGCTCACCCCGTTCACACTGCACAGGTCCAATTGCGGGTCGAACCCGGGAATGACCCATTTGCAATTCTCACCTTAGTTATCAATTAACTAGCCACCCCGTTCACACTGCACAGATCCATTTGCAATTCTCGGGTGCGACCCGGCAATTGCACTGTGAACGGGGTATGAGCATACCTCCCAACATGGCCCTCTCCAGGAGGGACAGAATGCTCTGCTCCTGGACTTCCCTCTTAATTTATTATTGCCACCACCTGTGCTGAAACACCTTTCTACTCCATTGACATGTTCAGCACAGGTGCTGGCAATCAAATTAAGAGAAAAGTCCAGAAGCAGAGCATTCTGTCCCTCCTGGAGAGGGTCATGTTGGGAGGCATGGTATGAGTTTAGAGCAGTTCTTAAAATACTTTATGGATTACTGACACATCAATGTGCTTGGCATATGAATTGCGCTTCACAGCCCTCGTCCCCCCTGCCCCAGCTGCTCTGCGTCAGGCTGCTAGGTGTCCAATGAAAATGCCACAACCTGGAACTCCAGTGATGTCTACTTGCAATATTTCAGTTTGCCACGTTGGTATCAAAGTTCCCCAGCTCAGGAAACCATTATGTAAGCAGCCGTACAATTCACTAGTAACCGGAGGCATTACCACAATTTCCAAAGTATCAGCCACTTTTTACATAAAGCTAGAGATGTGCGTTTCGGTTCTCCAGAAATCCAAACCCACCCGAGTTTTGTGGATCTGAACGAAAACCCAGTCCGGATCCCCTGAGGAGATCCGTTCTGAACCAAGTCCCGATTTGAATCTTCCTGCGGTTTGGAATTCGGATTTTAAGTCCAAATTTGTGGTTTTGGATTTAAAAAATTACATGATTTTAGCTGTTTTTATACATTTGTATATATTTTATAGATTTTTTTTTATCGATTTTAAACCAAACCAAAATTCGAATCCAAACCAAAACACTTGAGGGTGGTCTTGCCAAAACCAAAACAGGATGATGAATTAGAACCAAAACCAAAACAAAGGGGTCTGCGCACAGCTCTACATAAAGCTGTAAATGCACATTCTAAAATGCCTTGATTGGACACACAGCTTCTCTCAGGAACTAGTGCCCATTATATGACATTGAGCGGCTGATTCTGAGTCGGAGGCAAGTCCAAATGTGGACGGATCCTGCATATATCTCTGGAAACTGTTCATGCGCTGTAGAAAGGAATCACCAATTTCACACACAAATAAAGTACAGATGGATTGATCTGTATATTGGCCCTCATTTCGAGTTGGTCGCTCACTGCCGTTTTTTGCAGCGCAGTGATCAGATTACTACTGCGCATGCGTATGCACCGCAATGCGCACGTGCGTCGTACGGGTACAAACAGCATCGTTGCTGTGCAATGCTTCTAGCGACGAATCCATTCGCACAACCGATCGCAAGGAGATTGACAGTTTATGGGTGTCAACTGACCGTTTTCTGGGAGTGGTAGGGAAAACGCAGCCGTGTCCAGGCGTTTGCAGGGGGGGTGTCTGACGTCAATTCCGGGACCGGACAGGTTGAAGTGATCGCAGCGGCTGAGTAAGTCCAGAGCTACTCAGAAACTGCAAAAAATGTTTTCGGCCCGCTCGGCTGCACAAGCATTCGCACACTTGCAAAGCAAAAATACACTCCCCTAGAGGCGGCAACTATCTGATCGCTGCTCTGCAAAAAATAGCTAGCGAGCGATCAACTTGGAATGAGGGCCATTGTCGGACCACTTGTTCTGAGCTTCTGAGCAGTAACTGGGTGGATACCAGTGGTGCAAGTAGAAAAAATGTCTTACGGGTACTGTGTGCGTGCGCAAAAAAATGGGTGTGGCCAAATGCCACATGGGGCGTGGCCAATGAAAATGGGGGCGTGATACACATATGGGGGAGGGGCAGATACACGTATGACCCCAATAGTGCCAGATACACGTTGCCCCACAGTGCCAGATATACATTGCCCCACAGTGCCAGATACACATTGACTAACAGTGCCAGATACACATTGCCCCACAGTGCCAGATACAGAAATGCCCCCAGAGTGCCAGATATACATTGCCTCGCAGTGTCAGATACACGTTGCCCCACAGTGCCAGATATACATTGCCCCACAGTGCCAGATACACATTGCCCCACAGTGCCAGATACACAAATGCTCCCACTGTGTCAGATATACATTGCCCCCCGTGCCAGATACAGAAATGCCCCTACAGTGCCAGATATGCCCCCAGTGCCAGGTATACATGCCCCCCCAGTGCCAGATATCCCCCAGTGCCAGGTTTACATGCCCCCCTGTGCCAGATATCCCCCAGTGCCAGGTATACATGCCCCCCTGTGCCAGATATCCCCCAGTGCCAGGTATATATGCCCCCCAGTGCCAGATATCCCCCAGTGCCAGGTATATATGCCCCCCAGTGCCAGATATCCCCCAGTGCCAGATAGAAATGCCCCCCCAGTGCCAGATATCCCCCAGTGCCAGATAGAAATGCCCCCCCAGTGCCAGATATCCCCCAGTGCCAGATAGAAATGCCCCCCCAGTGCCAGATATCCCCCAGTGCCAGGTATAACATGCTCACCCCCCCTTCCCTGCTCACCGCTGCCGCTGGCCGCTGCCGTCCTGTGTGAGGGAAGGAGAGCGCAGCCTGTGCCTCTCCTTCCCCTCAGTCTCCGGCGGGTGTCTCACAGTTTAATTCAGCGCCGATCCGTGAGCCAATCAGAGCTCGCACCGCGAGCTCTGATTGGCTCACGGATCGGCGCTGAATTAAACTATGACACCCGCCGGAGACTGAGGGGAAGGAGAGGCACAGGCTGCGCTCTCCTTCCCTCACATCAGCGGCGGTGCGAGGAGCGGCGGCCCGTCGGTGTGGGTACGGCGTACCCACGGCTAAATTCTTACGGGTACGCCGTACCCACCCGTACCCGCCCACTTGCACCACTGGTGGATACCATGCAATCACGATGGAAGTTATCCTTCTCATCAGAAGGAACATGAAGGCCACCCGGGGAGTGCATTGTTAGAAGCCCAAGCTTAAGATTTATGGCTAGTTACTAGAGGGATTGTGGACAGTTACTGCAGCAGTGTGTCAGACTGCCCATTTTGATTGGCAGGAGGGCTACTTGTATTGGAGTTTCCATAGAAACGAACCAAGCACCCAAATTCATCCAAGGTCCTGCTCCACCAAGTCACTGACCGTCTAGTAAAGTAACAATGTGTAATTTGAGTGCATGGTCTGGAATCTGACCCCTAGAGGAGTGGGTGGTGGATTAGTTTCATGTATGTGAGGGGAGTATTCATATTATCTGTTACAACTTATATGTGGTCTCTTTATTATATGGTGGTCACTGTGCTGCTCTCTCTATTATGCGGCAGTCACTGCGATGGTCCCTGCATTATATGTTGATAACTGAAATATTTTAAATGGTGGTGACGGTGATGCTCTCTGTATTATATGGTGTTCACTGTGATGTTTTCTGTATTACATGGTGGTAATTGTGATGTTCTCTGTATTATATGGCACTACCGATACCCTGTGTGCATTAATTTCGGTGTGTGTATGGGGTGGGGCCAAAGCATATTGGTGCACCTGGGCCCCACTACTCACTAATTCCGCCACCAGCTCCAAATGTTCCTCATAATGTAGATGTCAGTCCCTGCAGCCAGTGTATGGGTGGTGGGCAGATTGTCTGTACACAGCCAGACATGCTGATATATCAGCAAGATATATAGGCATTGGCTGTGCTGCAGGTCCAATGCAATATATTCGTGAACAATGTCGTTCATACCCACGACCCTCTACTGATATATCATTCGTCACGATATATCGTTTTAGTGTGTACCCAGCCTTAGCGCTCATTTAATAATGGACCGAAATTAGACTTTTTTTCTGCAGAGCTGCACACAAGGAATCTGCATAATCGAAACTGATTTCACACTGCCCAGATATATTTGCAACTTGGAATTAAATCAATCTGCTTTGCACAGAATCCATAACTAATAAAATACAGTTTTATATCTGTCTTTTGGGTTAACAAACTAGCTCAATAGTTAAATAATAATAAATTCTCACAAATATACTGGCTCATCTCACAAAATGGGCGCCTCCAGTGGCAAACGCAGGATTGGCAAGGGGGGGTATCCAGAACTGGGTGGAGCCAAGCACGGGGGTGGGGACTGAGGTGACCCAGTATATGCTGGGTCCGTAAAACTAGTGTGTCTGTGTGTGTGTGTGTGTGTGTGTGTGTGTGTGTGTATATATATATATATATACATATATATACACATATCTACACATATATACCGTATATACAGTATACACCTATATATATATACACATATACATATACACATAGCATATTAAACATGCATACATACAGTATGTATATATATATATATATATATATATACATACAGTACACATATATATACGCATGTATATATATCATATGTGTGTGTGTTTATATGTATGTATATACATGTGTATATATGTATGCACATGGCTATATATGTACTATAATTAAAATAAAGTAAACTTTTATTAAGCATTTACAAGTGCCACCAGGAAGACAGCAGGCTGCAGAGGACGCTAGACAGCCATTAATAATACTCATGCAGCTGAAGAAAAACATTTTATTTATTAATTTTTTTTGGTGGAGGGGGGGTTTCTGGGTGCTTGGAACCCCCCTGCGTGCGCCACTGGCCTCCACTGTGAATTACCAACTGGTGCACTTTAAAGGCACTTTAACATCGATCAATATCCCAAGTCAGGCTAAAGTCCCAAAGAATGGAAGCCTATAAAAGTGCAGGTTGCTATGTCTTTAAGCGTATTCTTGTTGTTAGATTTATGTACTGTATACAAGTCACCAGTAATAATAACTAGCCAGGAAGAAGCTGGTATAATAAAGATGAGGAGGTTATGTTATGCATAATTATAAGAAACTGAATAAATACAGACCAGAAATTAATAACATTTCTTTATACTGTGTAATTATCTTACCAGGTCAAATGTAATTGATTAATAGAACAAATATTCACAGCGCTATGCATTTTCCTATGCATGATAATAAACACTATTTTAGACCAGTGGAGAGCAGGGCTGTTTCCAGGGGTGGGCAAGCCGTGCAATGTGTGCAGTATTCTATGCGGTATGGCCAGCCGTGCAACGTGTGCAGTATTCTATGCGGCCAGCCACATAGAATACTGTGAAAATGTCCCTCCCAAAATGGCCATTTTGGATGAGACATTTACTAGATAGAGCTGGAGGGAGGAGGCCGTCGCAACAGCACAGCAGTGGCGGGAACGCAGCGGCGGCATCGGAGAGAGCAACAGCAGAATGAAACAGCCCCTTACAATTAGCAGGTAGAGTGCCAATTTTAAGGTGCATTACTATGCAAAGCATGCTGCATAATAGTTTGCATGCATAATTTGGTGCAAGGGGCATTACTGTGTGGGGCATAACAAGGGGCATTACTGTGTGGGGCATAATTTAGTGCTAGGGGTATTACTGTGTGGGGCACAATATAGTGCTGGGGCATTACTGTTTGGGGCATACCAAGGTGTAAGGGGCACTATTGTGTTGGTGTAAGGTAGTATTTCCTGCAAGGCCACGCCCATTGCAGCAAGGCCACATCCCTTTAAATCAAGACCACACCCCCTTTTTGGTGCGCATGCATGTTTTTTATTTCAATGTCTATGGGGAGGGGGGGCACTTTTATTGTGTGTGCACTGGGAGCCAAATTGTGTATTGGAGGCATCACTGTGTTATGTTCCTGGGATGCCAGGGGGCCAATCAGGGCCAGATCAAAACTTGTGGGACCTAGGGGCAACAAAGTTGTGGGGGACACAATTAAAAAAACTGCTGGCAAACAACCCCCCATCCCCCCTCCGACCAGCCCCGCGACGACCATCCCTGTCGCACCTGCTATAATCCGGCTCTGGGGCCAATGTATCATGTGCCACAATTTGGACCGATAACTATAACATTTCTCATAGCCACATATCCCAGTACACTGTAATAACAACTTCTTTTTTAGAGCAATTTATAAAGGGTCTCTTGCCGGGACAATTGCTCAACCTGGTAAAGCGTAAAAAGTAAAGTGACGGCTATCACTATCCCTCAGTGACGTGCGGTGGGGTGAGGCAGGTGAGGCAGACACTTTCCTGTCATACTAACGTTTGTACCAGAGTTTTGATTGTATAAAGTATATGAAAAATACAAAAAATATGTTAGAAATATCTTCTTTGCATTATTCTAATAATTTTTATAGCCAAAACTCTGGAGTAGAAAGTCTATGGCAGGTGAGGCAGTGCCTCCCCTACTTATCTTTTCCACACATCTCTGATCAAAACTCACCAAATTTCCAGGAGTTTATACTACTGCACCTGTGTATAATGCCCAGATGTACCCTTTGGCTCATATATTGCATGTAAATCTGGCTCTGGTGCTAGCCAGTGCCTCCTGAGCTATTTAGCTCACCGCACGTCCCTGCTATCCCTTTAGTTGTGGTCAATGACTAATGTGCTTGTATTTTTGCAGAGAAACAACCTCTCCTTGTGACATCATGATGTCATATGTACAAGGGCGTGGCCTACACAGGGCGCTTTATTGCTGTGCTACGGCCTTGGGTTACACCAAAATGTTGCGGAGTATGATGAAAAAATTACTGATGTTGGTAATTCAGTGATAACTAAATAAATAGGAGGCATTTAGCTCTATTGAGTAAAATAAATACTAAATTATTCCAGTCATATTTGTCGGCAAATAGGGATATATCAGAAATGAGTGACATTTTCAAAACCTTGTACCACAATTCACATACAGTATGACTGTAAGTGTTCTCAGTCCTTCCCAATCCACGTCACACTAGACCATACTCACCTGTAGTCCATTTTGTGGGATGTACCAAAATTCAGCTTATCGGTTACTTAGCGTCCAGTGATTTTGCAGATGCGTTTTAATGAATATTGGTCCAGCGCCCAACCAGAGTTTTCATGTGATACGGTCCCTTTAAATAACAACGGCTTTAAAAATAAACGCACACATCCACACAGAACCTCTACAGCAGAGAGAATGAGAGTTAGGCCATATGCCTTCCCTTCGGGTATTCCTTTGGCACAGAAGACCTGGCAACACACATTCCTTGGTGCAGGAGCCAGAGAAAGATGCTTAATGGCTTTCAGACGCTGATATGAGTTCTGTGTCCATGTGGGTCCCTCTTCAGTTGTTGCAGGAGATGAGTTTGAATTACAGCTCAGTCTGGCTTCCAAGTTTTCGCTGCTATTCCAGCCGGCCAGCTTGCCAAGCAGGATTTATAGTGTATTTAGCTGGGTATCGGTGGAGGAAGGCAGCATTGTGTGATAGGGCCTACATGCCAGAGATTCTTATCAATGAAAAAGGAAATGACTCCTGTAATCGTGTCTGTGTATATCTCTTGCTTGCATGAAGCATTGCACTCTGGAACGTGTTCATACAATAATATAAAGGAATACATGGGAAAAAAATAATCCTTTTAATATTACCTTGCAGTATGAGGACGGCTGATATCCGTTTGGCTTGGGGAGCAAATTAATCACAGCAGCCCAGATATCAAATCATCAGCTGCTGGCCAAAACCACGTTTGCAGATGGGAAATCTCACCCACTGTCCTAGCTCTTGCAGCAGAACTGCCCGTCCTTTACCTAGGGGTGACACCCCGCTGTGGAATGTCTCAGTGACTGACAGCTCCACGGCTACTGCTTACATGTGCTGGCTTCCTGTCAGCGGGAAGAAGGGAACAAATATTGGCAATAAATTAGTTGCTATAAGAACTGTAATTGAACTGGAGGGCGTATACTGTAGTGATCCATGGACAGCTTTAGGGGCACCATTATCATGGGCGATCGGGGTTACATGAAAAGGTTACTGACTGTAGAAGTAAACACTCGGGGCAGCATGGATGGTGTAATGGTTAGCATTACTGCCTCACAGCACTGAGGTCATGGGTTCGATTCTCACCATGGCCCTAACTGTGTAGAGTTTGTATATTCTCCCCGTACTTGTGTGGGTTTCCTGCGGGTACTCTGGTTTCCTCCCACAATCCAAAAATATGCTGGTAGGTTAATTGGGTCCCAACAAAATTACCCCTAGCGTGAATGTGTGTGCGTGTACATGTGATAGGGAATATAGATTGTAAGCTCTACTGGGGCAGAGACTGATGTGAATGGCCAAATATTCTCTGTACAGCGCAGCAGAATATGTGTGCGCTATATAAATAACTGGTAATATATAATCATTAACATGTCTATCGCTGGCGATAAATCCTGTTGGCTTCCATCAGAGATGGCTTCCCCATGATATTATATTGGAAAGATTATGCAACAAAATTGTTTAATATCTATAATGAACAACATCACATATATATACATGAAATAAAAACATTGAATTGTACAAATTTTGTCAATTTTCATTTGTACATTTCATAACATGAGAGAAAGAAGAAACAAGGAAGGCTACGGTAAATACAGAGAGGCAAGGACTGATGAAATGCCTCTGATGCAGTGTTTCTGTATGGACGCTGTACTGCGTTAATATTTGGTACCTGCACACCGAGTGTTACGTGTTTGGGCGAGCTGCTGCAAATTAGATGACCAACCTCTATAGTACAGATTAGATTGAGATAATGCTGCGCTCAACCTCTCAATTGAGTGCACTCTACTGAGTATCAGAGAGTGTTCCTAACCATACAGGTGTTACAATAACATGCAGTATAAAAGGAGTCATTCTGATAAACTGCAGCGTGCGATCGGGTCAGAACTGCGCATACGTCGGCACTACGATCTCCTCTGTCTGACAGGCAGAGGTGGTTGCTGGGCGGGGGGAGGGGCGGAACGCAGGCATGGCCGGACCGTGCGGGCGTCGGGCCACAGCGGCTGCGTGACGTCACACGCAGCCGCTGCGGGCCGGGGAGCGCCGAGTAGCTCCCGGGCAGCACGCTAAAGCTGCGCTGGTCGGGAGCTACTCCTAAAGTGCAAAAGCATTGCCGCTGTGCGATGCTTTTGCACTTCTGCGGGAGGGGGCCGGCACTGACATGCGGGGCGGGATAGCCCTGTGCTGAGCGTCCCCCCGCATGTCTAAGGTCATGATTGTAGCCCTGCAAAAAATTTGCAGGGCTACGATCAACTCGGAATCACCCCCAATGTGGCTAATTGCAAAAGTTTTACGTAAAGAGTGGGATCAATACGTACATAAAAATCTTGCACAGTCTGAATGGTGATATTGTAACCAATTCATAAAGGTATACCCAACTGTATAAGCTTAAATGGTCACTTCATATAGGATCAGAGAGAGAAAAATACATGAAAAATATATATGAAATATATAGAAATCAGAAATGCTGCAAGGCCTTAGTAATGAATTAAACGAAAGTCTGTCAAGATATCCCTGGTTAGGAAAAACAATTGTTACAATGGAGTCTGCTGTGAACCAGCTAAGAGAGAGTCCTCCACTTTGATTCAGCTGTGTGGTTAGTATTGTTATTTGCGCTGTAAACCAGCCAATTCGATGTTAAAAGGAAAGGTTAGTACAAAGTGCGGAGGCGGCCCGCTCCTCTGTATGATGGTAATGTGCACCTTTCAATCAGCTCTGTTGGTGGTTGCGTTGTTTCCACGGGGTTAAGGATCTGTGAGCTCTGGGTGGGTCAGGGTAGGCATGGAGCTCCGGACTGGTCCTTACCTCGTTACTGCCAGCCCCCCAGTGCCTGTCAGTTCACAGACGCGGAACCGGGAACTGGTCAGTGCTTGAGACGGATCCTGCCTGGGGCGGAGACTGTCTGGTATGGGCTTCACCGGGCCATCCACCAAGCATCTCCGCCACATACAGAGACTAACCTGCCTTCCTCCTCCCTTGCCTTGGGACACAGACCGCAAGGCAAGGGAGGAGGAAGGCATGAGAAGCCATTCTCATTTACTGACTCCCTTCATGGGCAGAAAATGTTGAATGGCCTATACTGATAAAGGGAGGAGCTGTGACAAGTGCTGTGTGGGAGTGGCCAGAGCCATGTGGGTGTGGCCAGAGCCATGTGGCGTGTACACCTCCTACACTATCAGCCCCAGTATCTCACTAAATACTTAAAAGTAGAAACATTACATAATTTGGTGAGAAAACTAGAAAAAATATTTTAATACTTAATGATTTATGGATAACTGTGTGACCTGCGACCATGATGATGGGCCTTTGGCTGCTGCAGGTGCTCCTGCAAAATCGCCCCAACACATAGGTAGTCTATGGAGTGTAGCAATGGCAGGTCCATCTATCATGTCTCCACCTTCCGTTGTGTCTCCTCATTGCAATCATACTGCGACACATCAGCTACTTTCATATTGGTGTCTGACAGTGCTTACTGTACGTGCCTACAGCCGGCAGCAAGCACCCCCGCTCCCAACATGCATGACAACATTGTGTCACAGAAAAAGTGGTGAGAGCAGGAAGATTAGTACCGGCCGCATCCCCGGGCACCCTGCAAGAGGGAAACAGATGCTGTCAGGACACCAACTGTGTCGCCCCCCTGTGCCCTGCACCCTTTACCCGGCACCCGAGAGAGCCACCTGAAATCCGGGAGTCTTCTGAATGTTCTGGGACAGTAATCAAGTATGATTTTCACAGAGAACCCATTTAAGACATGCGTCTTTGTTCAAATATCAAAAACAAAGGGAAGATTGTGGGGTAACAAGATGCTGGAAGAGTGCCATTGTGACCTTGTCACAACAAAGAGTAGTTACGCAGAGACAGCTTATGATACAGCACCACCTACTGTCCCTCCAGTGTACTTAGCCTCTCTGCAAATGTTATATGTGCCCCCCTGCAGTGCACATGTTTTTGCCCGAATTGCTAACAAATTTGCTGCTGCGATCAACTCTGAATTACCCCTTAGACACTTCTCCACTTGCGGCTGAGCAGGTGGCAATGCGGCCGTCTCATGTAAGCTAAATTTTCAATGGATGCATTGACGGAATTGACGGCTATTCAGGGGCACTTCTATTTAGAGACCCCCCGGACTTCTGCTGGATCCTCTGCACCAAGGATTGGGCTGGTGCACATGCGCACTGATGATGGCAACTTCTTCCACCAGCTGACTGATGGAGCGGTGCAGTGGCATAGATGCAGCTGACTCTGAGTACATGTGGAGATCCACATTTACTTCTGAACACAGAAAGCAGACACAATTACAATAGGATTATATGCAATTAGTCTGAATCAGGCCCTACCTTCTGCACTATATACAGTAGATGTAGACAGCCAATCAGAATGTTCATAGACAGTCAGATGATTGCCTGGAGGTGTGACCCAGAGTGTTTCTTTATAGCTGCTGGACAGTGTTTCCGGAGCAGTCAGTGACAGAGAGAAGCATGCGGCAAGGAGCACCTGCCACATCTTACAGCAAAACTTCAAATGAGTCTGGTCATGAAACATGGAACTCCCCTCATCCCAGATACAAAGAGTTAATTCTACTCATGCATGTAACGCTCTGTATTAGCTTAATGATATAATGGCTGTCCAATCAAATCACTGAAACTAGCGATTAATAGCCAGGGTTGACATTTTGGGAGTGACTAATGAGTGTGACTAATGAGTGTGACTGTTGTGGTGAAGAGTTTAAAGGTCAGTCTAATGAGGAGTTACCATGAAGGCCTGTCATTACAATCTGCAGGGTTGTTTCTAGCGAGTTACATTGTTGACATTATCGTTTTCAGGCTGCTGGCCTAACGGGAAACCGTTAGCTTGTCCAGGTCTGCTCGCCCAGTCTGGTCCAGGCAAGTTGAGTCATGGTTCTTTCAGTACGGAAGACCATGCTAGAATATATCCTAATACACCAATAAACGTTAGTCTGGTGAGCGTGATATCAATCTATGATTAAAATGCAGCATCAGTTACAAATATTTACTCTGTGAGCCTTGAAAACACATATTAACAGCTTGATAGATTGTTATAATGTAGCATTTATTGTAGTTAGATGTTACATTTCAAAACAAATTAGTCTTTTCAAGCTGAAACGGAAAAGCCTTAGCAGAGCCGAAAGTCTCTCTCTGTGCGTCCTTTGCCGGTTGCTAAGTAGGCATTTACTCTCCCCCATTAATGCAGTACAACAGAGGATACAGGGTGACAATGACTGTTGCTAACGGGATCAAATTAATGTAATTAGCGTATCATTTACCTGAAATTGTTTTGTAACAAACCGTTAATGAATTGCGTAGGTTTGCACAACACCATTGTCACAAAAATAATTAGTCTCATCATGGCACTTAAGGCTTAGCATAAAACATCCCAAACAAAATGCACATAAATTAGACTTATGACACAGATCTACGGCGGCTTGGTGACAGAGAATAGCACTGCAAGTACAAAACACATTCAGTTATTAGGGACTGTGATATAATGAGTCTTTGCCATCCACTGAGTGTTTAATAAACTTTGTTAATAATCTGCCTTCATGAATTGACATTTGTCTTCAGATTTCTCCTTGTCTCTCTGTTAGCAATGGATTCTTCGTGACACCTGGCCTGGGTGTGGTTCATCAAATCGACAGTGTCTAGGTCGACAATGTTTAGGTCGACCACTATAGGTCGACAGTCACTAGGTCGACATGGATGGAAGGT
Organism: Pseudophryne corroboree; assembly: GCF_028390025.1. Classification (NCBI taxonomy): domain Eukaryota; kingdom Metazoa; phylum Chordata; class Amphibia; order Anura; family Myobatrachidae; genus Pseudophryne; species Pseudophryne corroboree. The sequence goes on from NC_086452.1 coordinate 83,155,812, forward strand.
CGACAGGGTTTCTAGGTCGACATGTGCTAGGTCGACAGGTCTAAAGGTCGACATGAGGATTTTTATTTTTTTTGGTGTCGTTTTCTTCGTAGAGTGACCGGGATCCCAAATTAGTGCACCGCGTCCCCTCGCATGGCTCGCTTCGCTCGCCATGCTTCGGGCATGGTGCCTTCGCTCCGCTACCGCTTCGCTCGGCACACTTTACCGTTCCAATCGTAGTCCACGTGGATCGTTAAGTATGAAAAAATTCAAAAAAAGAAAAAAAAATTGAAAAACTCATGTCGACCTTTAGACCTGTCGACCTAGCACATGTCGACCTAGAAACCCTGTTGACCTTCCATCCATGTCGACCTAGTGACTGTCGACCTATAGTGGTCGACCTAAACATTGTCGACCTAGACACTGTCGATCTTCAGACCGGATCCCCCTGGCCTACGGTTTCCATCTTCGTAAACACTCATTCTCTTCCTTTCTAGTTATTCTAAAACTGTGTTCTTTATCCCTGACATTTTAGTCTAAAGGTAACTTAAAGGTTTATATTTAGTGAACTTGAAATTTTTTTTTCTATTGTCTAAATAAACAAACAGCAAGTTCGTCCGTGTGACACAGCCAATAAGAAATCATTTGATTTCCTTACTGATTTCATTCTGATGCTTTTCATGGGACAAGGTCAAAATCAGATATTCCTAAATGGGGAAAGCTGGAGCAGCGTTCTAGTCCATTGGTTCTCAGCCTGTGGTACTAGTAACGAGTGTGATACACCATCCTGGCGGTTGGGATGCCAGTGGTCATATGACCGACACTGGCATCCTGACAATGAAAATGCAGACAGGGGACAAGGTAATTATTTTACCTCTACCCCTGTCCCCTACCCTAAACCACCTAGGGTGGTGGATAGAGCTTATTTTCAGGAGGTGGCAGCTAGGGCTAAGAGTCCAGGGGTAGTGGCTAGGACTAAGACTTGGGGGCCGGCGGTAACAGCTAAACCCCCCTAGTGCCTAATCCTAACTTCCCCCCAGTCCCTAACCCTAACAGTCACCCCGATACCTACCTTCGGGATGACGGCGGTCTGTGTTCCAGAGCTGGGAATCCAAGTGGTGTAAAAATTCCGGCATTGGTCACATGAGTGCTGGGATGCTGACCGCATGTCCTAGTAACTGCAGTGGTGCTCATTATGACATGGGGTAGTTTAACATTTTTGCTGGCAGGGTACCCAGAGTCAGTCCTCTGTAGGGTCCTGATAGTACAGGGGAGGCATAAACATCCTCCCCATGATATGCCGCGAAGATGCCCCCGATGTGGCACACTCTATAGTAATGTATAGGATGGAACATGGCCATTCCCCATCCAGGGATCATGTCCCACAGCACCAGAACCCACCCAGGTGTCAGGGGCTTTGATGCAGGGTGGTGTGGTACAAAATTAGACAAATAAGGAAAGCAGTGTCCTTGCGTCTCTAGCTCCATGCATTCTAGTAAGACCCTGATAACAAAATTAGTCTGTCCTTGTAAAATAAAGTATACAGTATATGGACTATAGTTTTACTGTCAATTTGTAATTTTTCATAAATTGTAATATGTGAGAATTTTTTATGTACAAATTATAATATTCTTGAGTCATCATTTTTAAATCTTGTTTGTAGCACATTTATTGATTTATATATATTTATTGGAGCACCTATTAAATGGCAATTAAAGTGCATCCGGAAAGTATTCACAGCGCTTCACTTTTTCCACATTTTGTTATGTTACAGCCTTATTTCAAAATGGAATAAATTATTTTTCCCCCTCAAAATTCTACACACAATACCCCATAATAACAACGTGAAAAATTTTTTTTTGTGCTAATTTCTTTAAAAAAAAAAACCCCTAAGAAATTACATGTACATAAGTATTCACAGCCTATGCTCCATACTTTGTTGATGCACCTTTGGCAGCAATTACAGCCTAAATTTTTTTTTAATATGATGCCATAAGCTTGGCACACCTATCTTTGGGCAGTTTCGCCCATTCCTCTTTGCAGCACCTCTCAAACTCCCATCAGGTTGGATGGGAAGCGTTGGTGCACAGCCATTTTCAGATCTCTCCAGAGATGTTAAATCGTATTCAAGTCTGGGCTCCAGATGGGCCACTCAAGGACATTCACAGAGTTGTCCTGAAGCCACTCCTTTGATATCTTAGCTGTGTGCTTAGGGTCATTGTCCTGCTGAAAGATGAACCGTTGCCACAGTCTGAGGTCAAGAGCACTCTGGAGCAGGTTTTCATCCAGGATGTCTCTGTACATTGCTGCATTCATTTTTCCTTCTATCCTGACTAGTCTCCAGTTCCTGTCGCTGAAAAACATTCCCAGAGCATGATGCTGCCACCACTATGCTTCACTGTAGGGATGGTATTGGCCTGGTGATGAGCAGTGCCTGGTTTTCTCCAAACATGATGTCTGGCATTCACGCCAAAGAGTTCAATCTTTGCTTCATCAGACCAGAGAATTTTGTTTCTCATGGTCTGAGAGTCCTACAGGTGCATTTTGGCAAACTCCAGGTGGCCTACCATGTGCTTTTTACTAAGGAGTGGCTTCTGTCTGGTCACTGTACCATACAGGCCTGATTGGTGGATTGCTGCAGAGATGGTTGTCCTTCTGGAAGGTTCTCCTCTCTCCACAGAGGAGTGCTGTAGCTCTGACAGAGTAACCATCGGGTTCTTGGTTACCTCCCTGACTTGGGCCCTTCTCCCCCGATCACCCAGTTTAGATGGCCGACCAGCTCTAGGAAGAGTCATGGTGGTTCTGAACTTCTTCCATTTACGGATGATGGAGGTCACTGTGCTCATTGGGACCTTCAAAGCAGCAGATATTTTTCTGTACCCTTCCCCAGATTTGTGTCTCGAGACAATCCTGTCTCGGAGGTCTACAGACAATTCCTTTGACTTCATGCTTGGTTTGTGCTCAGACATGCACTGTCAAGTGTGGGACCTTATATAGACTAGAGATGAGCGCCTGAAATTTTTCGGGTTTTGTGTTTTGGTTTTGGGTTCGGTTCCGCGGCCGTGTTTTGGGTTCGACCGCGTTTTGGCAAAACCTCACCGAATTTTTTTTGTCAGATTCGGGTGTGTTTTGGATTCGGGTGTTTTTTTAAAAAAACACTAAAAAACAGCTTAAATCATAGAATTTGGGGGTCATTTTGATCCCATATTATTATTAACCTCAAAAACCATAATTTCCACTCATTTTCAGTCTATTCTGAATACCTCACACCTCACAATATTATTTTTAGTCCTAAAATTTGCACCAAGGTCGCTGGATGACTAAGCTAAGCGACACTAGTGGCCGACACAAACACCTGGCCCATCTAGGAGTGGCACTGCAGTGTCACGCAGGATGTCCCTTCCAAAAAACCCTCCCCAATCAGCACATGACGCAAAGAAAAAAAGAGGCGCAATGAGGTAGCTGACTGTGTGAGTAAGATTAGCGACCCTAGTGGCCGACACAAACACCGGGCCCATTTAGGAGTGGCACTGCAGTGTCACGCAGGATGTCCCTTCCAAAAAACCCTCCCCAATCAGCACATGACGCAAAGAAAAAAAGAGGCGCAATGAGGTAGCTGACTGTGTGAGTAAGATTAGCGACCCTAGTGGCCGACACAAACACCGGGCCCATTTAGGAGTGGCACTGCAGTGTCACGCAGGATGTCCCTTCCAAAAAACCCTCCCCAATCAGCACATGACGCAAAGAAAAAAAGAGGCGCAATGAGGTAGCTGACTGTGTGAGTAAGATTAGCGACCCTAGTGGCCGACACAAACACCGGGCCCATTTAGGAGTGGCACTGCAGTGTCACGCAGGATGTCCCTTCCAAAAAACCCTCCCCAAACAGCACATGACGCAAAGAAAAATAAAAGAAAAAAGAGGTGCAAGATGGAATTGTCCTTGGGCCCTCCCACCCACCCTTATGTTGTATAAACAAAACAGGACATGCACACTTTAACCAACCCATCATTTCAGTGACAGGGTCTGCCACACGACTGTGACTGATATGACGGGTTGGTTTGGACCCCCCCCAAAAAAGAAGCAATTAATCTCTCCTTGCACAAACTGGCTCTACAGAGGCAAGATGTCCACCTCATCATCACCCTCCGATATATCACCGTGTACATCCCCCTCCTCACAGATTATCAATTCGTCCCCACTGGAATCCACCATCTCAGCTCCCTGTGTACTTTGTGGAGGCAATTGCTGCTGGTCAATGTCTCCGCGGAGGAATTGATTATAATTCATTTTAATGAACATCATCTTCTCCACATTTTCTGGATGTAACCTCGTACGCCGATTGCTGACAAGGTGAGCGGCGGCACTAAACACTCTTTCGGAGTACACACTTGTGGGAGGGCAACTTAGGTAGAATAAAGCCAGTTTGTGCAATGGCCTCCAAATTGCCTCTTTTTCCTGCCAGTATAAGTATGGACTGTGTGACGTGCCTACTTGGATGCGGTCACTCATATAATCCTCCACCATTCTTTCAATGGTGAGAGAATCATATGCAGTGACAGTAGACGACATGTCCGTAATCGTTGTCAGGTCCTTCAGTCCGGACCAGATGTCAGCATTAGCAGTCGCTCCAGACTGCCCTGTATCACCGCCAGCGGGTGGGCTCGGAATTCTGAGCCTTTTCCTCGCACCCCCAGTTGCGGGAGAATGTGAAGGAGGAGATGTTGACAGGTCGCGTTCCGCTTGACTTGACAATTTTCTCACCAGCAGGTCTTTCAACCCCAGCAGACTTGTGTCTGCCGGAAAGAGAGATCCAAGGTAGGCTTTAAATCTAGGATCGAGCACGGTGGCCAAAATGTAGTGCTCTGATTTCAACAGATTGACCACCCGTGAATCCTTGTTAAGCGAATTAAGGGCTCCATCCACAAGTCCCACATGCCTACCGGAATCGCTCCGTGTTAGCTCCTCCTTCAATGTCTCCAGCTTCTTCTGCAAAAGCCTGATGAGGGGAATGACCTGACTCAGGCTGGCAGTGTCTGAACTGACTTCACGTGTGGCAAGTTCAAAGGGCATCAGAACCTTGCACAACGTTGAAATCATTCTCCACTGCGCTTGAGACAGGTGCATTCCACCTCCTATATCGTGCTCAATTGTATAGGCTTGAATGGCCTTTTGCTGCTCCTCCAACCTCTGAAGCATATAGAGGGTTGAATTCCACCTCGTTACCACTTCTTGCTTCAGATGATGGCAGGGCAGGTTCAGTAGTTTTTGGTGGTGCTCCAGTCTTCTGTACGTGGTGCCTGTACGCCGAAAGTGTCCCGCAATTTTTCTGGCCACCGACAGCATCTCTTGCACGCCCCTGTCGTTTTTTAAATAATTCTGCACCACCAAATTCAAGGTATGTGCAAAACATGGGACGTGCTGGAATTTGCCCATATTTAATGCACACACAATATTGCTGGCGTTGTCCGATGCCACAAATCCACAGGAGAGTCCAATTGGGGTAAGCCATTCCGCGATGATCTTCCTCAGTTGCCGTAAGAGGTTTTCAGCTGTGTGCGTATTCTGGAAACCGGTGATACAAAGCGTAGCCTGCCTAGGAAAGAGTTGGCGTTTGCGAGATGCTGCTACTGGTGCCGCCGCTGCTGTTCTTGCGGCGGGAGTCCATACATCTACCCAGTGGGCTGTCACAGTCATATAGTCCTGACCCTGCCCTGCTCCACTTGTCCACATGTCCGTGGTTAAGTGGACATTGGGTACAACTGCATTTTTTAGGACACTGGTGAGTCTTTTTCTGAGGTCCGTGTACATTCTCGGTATCGCCTGCCTAGAGAAGTGGAACCTAGATGGTATTTGGTAACGGGGGCACACTGCCTCAATAAATTGTCTAGTTCCCTGTGAACTAACGGCGGATACCGGACGCACGTCTAACACCAACATAGTTGTCAAGGCCTCAGTTATCCGCTTTGCAGCAGGATGACTGCTGTGATATTTCATCTTCCTCGCAAAGGACTGTTGAACAGTCAATTGCTTACTGGAAGTAGTACAAGTGGGCTTACGACTTCCCCTCTGGGATGACCATCGACTCCCAGCAGCAACAACAGCAGCGCCAGCAGCAGTAGGCGTTACACGCAAGGATGCATCGGAGGAATCCCAGGCAGGAGAGGACTCGTCAGAATTGCCAGTGACATTGCCTGCAGGACTATTGGCATTCCTGGGGAAGGAGGAAATTGACACTGAGGGAGTTGGTGGTGTGGTTTGCGTGAGCTTGGTTACAAGAGGAAGGGATTTACTGGTCAGTGGACTGCTTCCGCTGTCACCCAAAGTTTTTGAACTTGTCACTGACTTATTATGAATGCGCTGCAGGTGACGTATAAGGGAGGATGTTCCGAGGTGGTTAACGTCCTTACCCCTACTTATTACAACTTGACAAAGGGAACACACGGCTTGACACCTGTTGTCCGCATTTCTGTTGAAATAGTTCCACACCGAAGAGCTGATTTTTTTGGTATTTTCACCAGGCATGTCAACGGCCATATTCCTCCCACGGACAACAGGTGTCTCCCCGGGTGCCTGACTTAAACAAACCACCTCACCATCAGAATCCTCCTGGTCAATTTCCTCCCCAGCGCCAGCAACACCCATATCCTCCTCATCCTGGTGTACTTCAACACTGACATCTTCAATCTGACTATCAGGAACTGGACTGCGGGTGCTCCTTCCAGCACTTGCAGGGGGCGTGCAAATGGTGGAAGGCGCATGCTCTTCACGTCCAGTGTTGGGAAGGTCAGGCATCGCAACCGACACAATTGGACTCTCCTTGTGGATTTGGGATTTCGAAGAACGCACAGTTCTTTGCGGTGCTACTGCTTTTGCCAGCTTGAGTCTTTTCATTTTTCTAGCGAGAGGCTGAGTGCCTCCATCCTCATGTGAAGCTGAACCACTAGCCATGAACATAGGCCAGGGCCTCAGCCGTTCCTTGCCACTCCGTGTGGTAAATGGCATATTGGCAAGTTTACGCTTCTCCTCCGACAATTTTATTTTAGGTTTTGGAGTCCTTTTTTTACTGATATTTGGTGTTTTGGATTTGACATGCTCTGTACTATGACATTGGGCATCGGCCTTGGCAGACGACGTTGCTGGCATTTCATCGTCTCGGCCATGACTAGTGGCAGCAGCTTCAGCACGAGGTGGAAGTGGATCTTGATCTTTCCCTAATTTTGGAACCTCAACATTTTTGTTCTCCATATTTTAATAGGCACAACTAAAAGGCACCTCAGGTAAACAATGGAGATGGATGGATACTAGTATACAATTATGGACGGACTGCCGAGTGCCGACACAGAGGTAGCTACAGCCGTGAACTACCGTACTGTGTCTGCTGCTAATATAGACTGGTTGATAAAGAGATGTCGTAGTATGTATGTATGAAGAAGAAAGAAAAAAAAACCATGGTTAGGTGGTATACAATTATGGACGGACTGCCGAGTGCCGACACAGAGGTAGCCACAGCCGTGAACTACCGTACTGTACTGTGTCTGCTGCTAATATAGACTGGTTGATAAAGAGATGTCGTAGTATGTATCTATGAAGAAGAAAGAAAAAAAAAACCACGGGTAGGTGGTATACAATTATGGATGGACTGCCGAGTGCCGACACAGAGGTAGCCACAGCCGTGAACTACCGTACTGTACTGTGTCTGTTGCTAATATAGACTGGTTGATAAAGAGATGTAGTAGTATGTATGTATGAAGAAGAAAGAAAAAAAAACCACGGGTAGGTGGTATACAATTATGGATGGACTGCCGAGTGCCGACACAGAGGTAGCCACAGCCGTGAACTACCGTACTGTACTGTGTCTGCTGCTAATATAGACTGGTTGATAAAGAGATGTCGTAGTATGTATGTATGAAGAAGAAAGAAAGAAAAAACACGGTTAGGTGGTATACAATTATGGACGGACTGCCGAGTGCCGACACAGAGGTAGCCACAGCCGTGAACTACCGTACTGTACTGTGTCTGCTGCTAATATAGACTGGTTGATAAAGAGATGTCGTAGTATGTATGTATAAAGAAGAAAGAAAAAAAAACCACGGTTAGGTGGTATACAATTATGGACGGACTGCCGAGTGCCGACACAGAGGTAGCCACAGCCGTGAACTACCGTACTGTACTGTGTCTGCTGCTAATATAGACTGGTTGATAAAGAGATGTCGTAGTATGTATGTATGAAGAAGAAAGAAAAAAAAACCACGGTTAGGTGGTATACAATTATGGACGGACTGCCGAGTGCCGACACAGAGGTAGCCACAGCCGTGAACTACCGTACTGTACTGTGTCTGCTGCTAATATAGACTGGTTGATAAAGAGATGTCGTAGTATGTATGTATAAAGAAGAAAGAAAAAAAAACCACGGTTAGGTGGTATACAATTATGGACGGACTGCCGAGTGCCGACACAGAGGTAGCCACAGCCGTGAACTACCGTACTGTACTGTGTCTGCTGCTAATATAGACTGGTTGATAAAGAGATGTAGTAGTATGTATGTATAAAGAAGAAAGAAAAAAAAACCACGGGTAGGTGGTATACAATTATGGATGGACTGCCGAGTGCCGACACAGAGGTAGCTACAGCCGTGAACTACCGTACTGTGTCTGCTGCGACTGGATGATAAATAATGATATAAAAAATATATATATATATCACTACTGCAGCCGGACAGGTATATATATTATATAATGACGGACCTGCTGGACACTGTCTGTCAGCAGAATGAGTTTTTTATAGAATAAAAAAAAAAACACCACACAAGTGAAGTCACACGACGAGTGTTTAACTTTTTCAGGCAATCACAATATAGTATACTACTAACTATACTGGTGGTCAGTGTGGTCAGGTCACTGGTCAGTCACACTGGCAGTGGCACTCCTGCAGCAAAAGTGTGCACTGTTTAATTTTAATATAATATGTACTCCTGGCTCCTGCTATAACCTATAACTGGCACTGCAGTGCTCCCCAGTCTCCCCCACAATTATAAGCTGTGTGAGCTGAGCACAGTCAGATATATAATATATACATAGATGATGCAGCACACTGGGCTGAGCAGTGCACACAGATATGGTATGTGACTGTCTTGTACTCCTGGCTCCTGCTATAACCTATAACTGGCACTGCAGTGCTCCCCAGTCTCCCCCACAATTATAAGCTGTGTGAGCTGAGCACAGTCAGATATATAATATATACATAGATGATGCAGGCATGCAGCACACTGGGCTGAGCAGTGCACACAGATATGGTATGTGACTGAGTCACTGTGTGTACCGTTTTTTTCAGGCAGAGAACGGATATATTAAATAAAACAACTGCACTGCTGGTGGTCACTGTGGTCAGTCACTAAACTCTGCACTCTCTTCTACAGTATCAGCCTCAGGTCAATCTCTCTCTCTCTCTCTCCTAATCTAAATGGAGAGGACGCCAGCCACGTCCTCTCCCTATCAATCTCAATGCACGTGTGAAAATGGCGGCGACGCGCGGCTCCTTATATAGAATCCGAGTCTCGCGAGAATCCGACAGCGTCATGATGACGTTCGGGCGCGCTCGGGTTAACCGAGCAAGGCGGGAAGATCCGAGTCGCTCGGACCCGTGAAAAAAAACATGAAGTTCGTGCGGGTTCGGATTCAGAGAAACCGAACCCGCTCATCTCTAATATAGACATGTGTGTGCCTTTCCAAATCATGTCCAATCAACTGAATTTACCACAGGTGGACAACAATTAAGCTGTAGAAACATCTCAAGGACGATCAGTGGAAACAGGATGCACTTGAACTCAATTTTGAGCTTCATGGCAAAGGCTGTGAATACTAATGTGTATGTGATTTCTTAGTTTTTTATTTTTAATAAATTTGCGAAAATCTAAAAAAAACTTTTTTCACGTTGTCATTATGGGGTATAGGCCCTCATTCCGAGTTGTTCGCTCGCAAGGCGATTTTAGCAGAGTTGCTCACGCTAAGCCGCCGCCTACTGGGAGTGAATCTTAGCATCTTAAAATTGTGAACGAAGTATTCGCAATATTGCGATTACACACCTTGTAGCAGTTTCTGAGTAGCTTCAGACTTACTCGGCATCTGCGATCAGTTCAGTGCTTGTCGTTCCTGGTTTGACGTCACAAACACTCCCAGCGTTCGCCCAGACACTCCTCCGTTTCTCCGGCCACTCCTGCGTTTTTTCCGGAAACTGTAGCGTTTTTTCCCACACGCCCATAAAACGGCCTGTTTCCGCCCAGAAACACCCATTTCCTGTCAATCACACTACGATCGCCTGAGCGAAGAAAAAGCCGTGAGTAAAAATCCTAACTTCATAGTTAATTTACTTGGCGCAGTCGCAGTGCGGACATTGCGCATGCGCACTAAGCGGAAAATCGCTGCGATGCGATGAAATTTACCGAGCGAACAACTCGGAATGAGGGCCATTGTGTGTAGAATTTTGAGGGAAAAAATGAATTTATTCCATTTTGGAATAAGGCTGTAACATACCAAAATGTGGAAAAAGTGAAGCGCTGTGAATACTTTCAGGATTCATTACAAATGTATTGCTTTGCAAATGTCATGGGTGCAAATGTGTTGGCAGGTGGCACCCAGGTGAACAATGATTGAGAAAATAATCTTATAGTGGCCTCTAATTTACCTCTTTATAATGGGTGTGGTATAGAAGATCTACTGTAAAGTGTCTAGGTAGACAATCATTAGGTTGACCCCAAATGGTCGACATGCATTAGGTTGACAGGATAAAAGGTAGTCAGTGGGTGAGGTCAACAGATACAAAAGGTCGACATGGTCAAAAGGTCAACATGAAAATGGTTGACATAGAAATGATCGACAAGTTTTTTGGGGGGTTTCAGTGTTGTGTTGTATATTTCATCATATGTGACCATAATCAGTGGAAACGTGTATAATTCCCAATTGTAGTCCATGTGGATAGTAAATCAAGCAAAAGTTGGGAAAATGAAAAAACTGTAAAAAAAACTTGTGTCGACCATGTCTGTTGACCATTGCTATGTCGACCTTTTTCACATATTGACTTTTTGAACCTGTTAACCTTAATGCATGTAGACCTTTCATCTCGACTTACTGTACCTGTCGACCTACTGTAACTCATGATGACCATATGGTGTCGACATATTGACTGTTGACCTTGACACTGTCGACCTATCATCCAGATACCCTTTAGCATAGCTACTGTACTTACGGGAGGTATGAACAAGTAACCAATCAGAAGCCACAATGTCCATGTGGCTTCTGATTGGGCCTCCCCTTCCTTCTGCAGTGTCCCACAGCCCCAGTTTTTCGGCAGGGACTTTGTACTTGATGATCTTGCTAGTAATAACCTGTCAGTCAATAGGTTTATGCTAAACAGACATCGAACAATATATTTGAAGGGAAAATGTTATATCATTTCAGTGGTGTAGTACATATAGGCAGTATTTGAAATTACATTTATATTTCTGGTGAACATGCATTTAAATCAGTGCATATTCTGCCACTCATCAAACACACAGGCCGGCACGTAAAGAAGTCCGAGTTTGGCGGCCGCGCAGGATGCCGGCCGAACTCAGAGGTTTTTTTTAAAGGGGCAATCATGTACAAGGCTAAACCATGCATTGTGCATAATTGCCCATTTAAAAAAAATGTTTGAGTTCGGACGGTAACCCCACAAGGCTGCAGAAATTGGACTTCATTATATCCCGGCAATTATATGCTCAGACAGAACACGAAAATATGTATGGGTCATTAGGTCGACCACACTTAGGTCGACAGACATTAGGTCGACCACTATTGGTCGACATGCAGTAGGTTGACATGGTCAATAGGTCGATACAGATAGGTCCACATTTATCTTGACGGTTAATAGGATTAACTGTGACTGGCCAGTCAGACTTAATCCCCTGCTGTAATGACTTTATCCCCTGCTGTATTGTTCTCTGTATTGTATTGCAGTTGAGAACAATAGATGAAGGGTTTATGCTAATAAATCATGTTGTGACTAGGCACAGAAAACTACTCAAGATAACGGTGGACCAATCTGTATGTACTAGGTCGACATGGAAAAAGGTCGACATGAGTTTTTGACTGTTTTTGGTGTCGTCTTTTTCGTAAAGTGATGGGGAACCCCAATTAGTGCACCGTGTCCCCTCGCATGGCTTGCTTCGCTCGCCATGCTTCGGTCAAGGTTACCGTTCCCAATTGTAGTCCTCGTGGATCGTAAAGTATGAAAAAGCTCATGTCGACGTTTTTCCATGTTGACCTAGTGACCATGTCGACCTAATGACTGTATCCCCATGCACCTATGTGTGAGCAATATGACAAAATACAGTAGATCAGTTACATAAAAATAGCCGTATAATTGCATTTTCCTGCGCCATATCGTTAATTGGCCACTTTTGCATTTGGGATATCATTTGTCATATTGTATATTTAAAGTAACTAATTGCTAACAAAATAACTAAATAGCTGTAGATTTTATGTTCTCTATCAGTATGAAAGAGATTACAGATATACCTGTAAATGGGATTTTCTTTTTTTAGTCTTTTTGTAAAAATTGAATTGACCCAAAAGATGGAAACATTTGAAGTATCCTTTTAGTTAACGTGCTTAAAATGAGTTAATGCGAAACAAAAAGACAAATCCATACACTAAGTAAATAGATTTCCCAGTCCAATAATACACCGCAGTGCAGAAAAGATACTATGTCCTTTTAATGATCACATCTATCATCGTCAGTGCTTTCTGGAAGATGATCTTACGACCGTGTACAAGATTCAATGGCAATTTAATTAAAACACATAACAAAGGCAAGCTAATGAAGTAACAGGCGATAGCCATAGCCAGGAAAAAAAACCTCAAAGTTCGGGAAATGGGATGAAAAATATATTTCTGCAAGCAACAAAAGGTCAAGTGGACCAGTATAAAGTTTCTGTTTTTGTGCAGTTTTACTGGACCCAATGGAAGACTGCCTGGCGCCTGTGCAGCTATCAGCCTGATAAAATCACCATCTGAGACCAGATTGAGCTTTAAGCCTAGCACTTTCTAGATTTTCGTAGTGTTTTGACATTACCAAATAAAGGGCAATGTGGCCATGAGACATTTTATGTTCTGTACACAGAACATTTGATGTAAAAAGGTTTCGCTGATCTGTTGTTTTCCAAAAACAAATCAGCTTTTGAAATAAATAGTTTTTCCAAAGTGCTAATGGAAGAGCGTTTGGTCGCCTACTAAGCCATTAAAAAAAAAAAAAAAACCCACAGTTGTTCTTAAAATATAAAAAGCAAATAATTTTTTTCCATTTTGGAAAAATATAAAAATATAAATTGTTCATAATTCCTGCTTGGATTTATGGGATTGGCACAATGGAGTCTGACCGGCTCTCCTCACCTCAGAAAGTGTAATGGGCCCTACACACTGGGCGAGAATACTGAAAGATATGAACAATCTCGTTCATTAATGAACAAGATACCGTTCATATCTTTCAGTGTGGAGGCACAAGCGATGAACGATGCGCGGCCCCGCACTCGTTGATCGCTGGTGTCCCGTCGCTTGTGCATGCAGGCCAATATGGACGATCTCGTCCATATTTGCCTGCACTGCTATGGAGCCGGGTGACGGGGGGAGTGAAGAAACTTCACTCCCCCCGTCACTGACACCCTGCCACCGTGTCGCCCGTATCCGCCGTCGGGCAGCTTGGCGGCGGATCGACAAATGTGTAGGGCCCATAAGTCTTGAACCAACTCCTGGGGCTAATTCTGAGTTGGGAGAAAAGCAAAAAGGAGCAACTAATATCCCTTTCATACTAAGCGGGCAAGCCAGGGCGACCCAGGTTCTAACTCAGTGTGACAGGGTCTACCCATGTCAAAATTGCCGGTCCTTCAACCCTGGTTGAATCTGTGTCTATCCACCAGTGTGAAAGGGTTAAGTAACCTAAAACCAACCCTGAGTTCATTATCCCGGGTTGGAGCCGGGATTTTGGTGTGAAAGTGGTATAACTCAGCATATTGGTAAAACCTAGGACAGATGTAAAAGGCGCACATGCTACATGCAAAAACAGGCAATATTTACCCTGCATCTTAAAATAAAATAATATGTGTGTGTGTGTTTATATATATATATATATATATATATATATACGACGGTGAGCAGGTGAGATTGATCCACATATGATTGTATGTTCTGGGTTGGGTATAAATGTTTGTCTTGTTATCAGTTTGGGTTGTTAAGGCCCTGAGGACGGGGCGAGTCCCCGAAACATGTCGGTAAATTAAAACTGACCGTTTTACCTTTGCAAAAATCTGCGTGAGTGCCACCTTTATTTCTTCTACATGTACATGAGGTAATTCCTCTGGGAGGGCACCGCAGTGACATCATCTCTACAGAAGAGTGCCGGGATTATCTGTCCATATATATATATATATATATATATGGAACGGTGGATAAGGTGATTCAAAGCGACCAATGATGTCACATAAAATTTGGGAGACCGAAAATATTAAAAAATTATTGACAATTTATTACTAAATACACCAGTAAAAGACAGTAGCACCACTAATAAAAGATGTTTAAAAAAAGTTTTTTTAGAGCAAACTTAAAAAATACAGAGAATTTAACCTTAAAATGTTAAAAAATGGGCAACATAAACTGCATAAAATGATGGTATAGACAAGATAAAAAAGAACCATAAAACTGCTTAACTTGAGAAGATGGGTTAAGTCTGGTAACACCCAACGCGTTTCGTCCTATCTGGACTTCATCAAGGGGTGATCTATGAGTGGGACAGCTCAGATATATATACCTATACTAATGAGGAAGTAATTGTTACATCACTTCCTGTCAATTAGTGATTCAGAAATGAATGATACATTTCACATTGCAGAAATAAGGTGCCAGTGCTCCCTCTACATTGGTAACATAATGCTGAGGAAAAACGCTATGTTAAGTACAGTAATTTAATATTTGTAAGGTGTTTTGAAGTCTTTTTCGTGGACTTCCGGTCCGGACTGAGGGTGACGTCACTTCCGCCCCTCTTCCGGCGTCCGAAGTCTCTCTCTGCGCATGCGCCGGCCCCCAAAGCTGGTGATAGAGTCTCCGAGCGCTACTGCGCATGCGCCCCGTCTAGTGCAGCCTGATCGGGTGACGCTTGATGTCCATTCTCCGAGTTTCAACACACGCCTTTCATTTTCTTGCGCTAATGCGCATGCGTCCGTCTAGTGCAGTCTGATCGGGTGACGTTTGATGTCCCTGCTCCGGATGTCAACAAACGGCGGCCATTTTCTTGTAGTACGAACTGCTAATAGACAATTCTATTGTAAAAAGTCCAATCCCGGCGGCCATTTTTGATGGGGAATTTTCAGATGATTCACAATGGTACTCATAAGCCGGGATGTGTTTAAAAAAGAAGAAACAGGAAAAAGAGTAGTTTTAGTGCTTCAATTACATTGGTGTGGTTTATTAATTTTACCTAGTCCATACTTATAAACGTTAGATATGGGGATATTTTATTATGTGCATAGAGCCGATTAAGCTAATGAGCTGAAAAAATGGGGGGAGTGGCCACAGTATGTAATGATGATCACTCTCCGCATTATACAGTTAGATCGGGAGCGTAATAACCCCATTAGATATAAAAGTGTGTATATTACACCTCATTGTATAGGCGCATATACGCATTTAAACCATGTACATTCCAGTGCGTAGTTTGATCCTTATGTTCAAACAACAGATATATATATATACATATATATACAGGTTCCCCTGTGTATTCGGCTCATTCAATATAACACGGAGGCTGCACCAGAGCTCCCCATAGAGAATAATTGATTTCAGAGGAGAGGTTTGAATAATGGAGGTACAGACAGCCTCATATTCCTCTTTCAGAAATACAGCACCCAGTCTTCCATGATGGTCTCCCATCTATGTACTGGCTGGGCCCAACACTGCTTGGCTTCCAAGATCAGGCGGAATTGGGCATCTCCAGTGTGGTATGGCTGTAATGGTGATATGAACAGGAGGTGGAAGGAAAGTACATGGAAGAGGAGAAGAAAAGAAAAATGAAGGAAAAATGAGGAAGGTTGCTCTGGTGACAAAGAGGAGATGTAAAAGCTGGCTTACGTTATAGAAACGGGGCTATTTCATAGCCCTCGTTGAAGCCGTCTGGATGCATAGTGTTCAGTTCGAAAATCCAGTACATCTCCCTTCTAGATAGAAGGTTGGAAAGATCTCCACCTCTCTCTCCAAGCGCAACCAACTCGATACCTTTGAACATTAGTTCCTCGGGGTCAGAATTGTGGCATAAATGGAAATGTTTCGACACCGCATGTGTCAGGACCTTGTTTTTGATGTTCCTCACGTGTTCCTGAATACGGAGCTTCAAGGGTCTCTTGGTTTTCCCAATATATTTCATTCTGCATGAACACTCCAGCATGTAGATAACCGAGACGGTGTTGCAGTTAATAAATTGTTTAATAGTATAGTCTTTGGTATCGCTGTTATTTTTGAAAGTTCTCCTATTAGGATGCAGATACCGACACACATTGCAGCGACCACATTTGTAGCACCCCACACATTTCGGCATTCTAGAGAGTATTTCCGGATTACTCAACATGCTTGGTGCCACAAGGTCTTTGAGATTTTGAGACTTCCTGAATACCACAGATGGTTCTTTTGGGAGATAGTCTTTTAAAATGGGATCCATCAGGAGGACATTCCAATGTTTTTTCAAAGTTCTTTTTATAAGGTGCTCGTGCCTACTGTATGTAGTGATGAACTTCACAGTGTCCTCCTTCTTCTCCCTCGTTTTATAGTTTAGGAGATGTTTTCTCTCAAGTTCCTTTGCTTTAGCGTTAGCTTCTTCCAGTAGATGGTTCGGGTATCCTTTCTCCTTAAATCTTCCAGTGTAGACTTCCAGCTGTTGGTCTCGGTCATCATTATTCTTACAGTTCCTGGTTATTCTGGTGAATTGCGAGAGTGGTATATTATCCTTCCATTGTCGACTGTGGTTGCTCTTATAGTGCACATAGCTGTTCATATCGACCTTTTTAATGTAGTTCTTGGTAATCACTTCTTTTCCTGAGTGTGTCAGTACCAGGTCCAGAAATTCAATCTTATCCGTACTATCATTAGCAGTGAAGCTGAGATTCATAGTATTGTTAGATATATATAAAAAAAATTCTTTAAAACTTAAATCGTTGCCATCCCATATGATTAAAATATCGTCTATATATCGTTTATAAAAAACGATATTCTGCTGAAATGGATGATCCTTAAAAATGTAGTCATTTTCCCATTGTCCCATAAAAAGGTTGGCAAAACTTGGTGCAAATATTGTCCCCATGGCGGTTCCACAGATTTGAAGGAAGAAATCATTTAAAAACTTAAAATAATTACGTTTTAAAATGAAATTCATCAGTTCGCATATAAAAATTCTGTGTTCTTCTGTAATCTGGGCATCTTTGCTGAGAAAAATGTTGCAGGCTTCAATTCCCTTGTCGTGTTCTATACAGGTGTAAAGTGACTGTACATCAATGGTGACCCATCTATATGTATCTTGCCATTCGAATGATTCCATTAGATTAAGAACTGAGGTAGTGTCTTTAAGATATGCTGGTAGATTTACCACATGTTTCCTCAGAAATACATCCACATATTCCGATAGATGGGATGTTAGGGAATCAATCCCAGCAACAATGGGTCTGCCTGGGGGATTAGTCATAGATTTGTGCACTTTGGGTAAAAAGTAAAATATGGGGGTTGTGGGGTTGGAATTAAAAAGGTATTGGTATTCATCTTTGGTCAGAATCTCACTTCTGAAACCTTTCAGGAGGATGGCTCTAAGTTCTTCCACATACAATTCTTTCGGATCTGTAGGGAGTGGCGTGTAAGAATTTCTGTCCCCCAAAAGCCTTTTGGCCTCTTCAACATAGGCCTCCCGATCCATTATAACCAACCCCCCCCCTTTGTCAGCAGATTTTATGACAATATTTTTGTTGTCCTGGAGTTCCTTAATGGCCCTAGTTTCTCTATTCGTTAGGTTTTTCTCCTTGATGGGTTCGATTTCAGTGTCACACAGTTCTTTCTTCACCAAATCATAAAAGATTCCCACATTATGGCCTTTGGATTCCAGGGGGTAAAACTTCGAAGTAGGTTTTAGTCCTGACTTTGATTGTTCGTAATTCTGAATGACGGCGTCTTCTTTTTTAAGGTAATGCCTTTTTAGGGTTAATTTTCTTACGAATTTATTTAAATCAATAAAAACATCAAATTTGTTCATTCCCTTAGTGGGTGCGTAAGAAAGTCCTTTATTTAGTAATGATGTTTCATATTCTGATAGTACATGACTGGATACGTTGAAAATTCCTTTCGGTGTATCCTGTTCTATTATAGGTGTCTCTTTTTGTTGTTGTACTGGCTTGTTCCTTCTGCCCCCACGACATCCTCTTCTTCTATGAACCTCCTTTTTAAAGGTGTTGTGTGTGTTACTCTCTCTTTTGTGGCGTCCCTTGTTTTGTCTCTGAATCGGTTGTTTGGGCCTGGTGATAAAAAATCCCCTCCATCGTTTGAATTCAATCTCTGTAATGCAGAGAACCTGTTGTTAGTCTGTATGTTCTGTTTTTTCTGTGGATGATACGTGTTCATCCTGCTATCCATTCTTTTTCTCGGCACCGATTGCCAATATTCTCTTTTTCCTTTCGGATCCTGTTTGTCTTCTCCATTAAATCTACTCCAATTCTTGATTCTGTTATTCTCATATACTTCTGTGAAAGTGGTATAACTCAGCATATTGGTAAAACCTAGGACAGATGTAAAAGGCGCACATGCTACATGCAAAAACAGGCAATATTTACCCTGCATCTTAAAATAAAATAATATGTGTGTGTGTGTTTATATATATATATATATATATATATATATATATATACACGACGGTGAGCAGGTGAGATTGATCCACATATGATTGTATGTTCTGGGTTGGGTATAAATGTTTGTCTTGTTATCAGTTTGGGTTGTTAAGGCCCTGAGGACGGGGCGAGTCCCCGAAACATGTCGGTAAATTAAAACTGACCGTTTTACCTTTGCAAAAATCTGCGTGAGTGCCACCTTTATTTCTTCTACATGTACATGAGGTAATTCCTCTGGGAGGGCACCGCAGTGACATCATCTCTACAGAAGAGTGCCGGGATTATCTGTCCATATATATATATATATATATATACAGTATATATATATATATAATTCAATAGGTCCGGCACTCACTGTTACTTGAAATATCAGTCCCTGTTGCCTTCCGTGGATGCAGTTTGCACTGCTATATAGAGAAGAGAGGACAGCAGCACTCAGGGGAAAAAAAGAACGCAGCCACTTATTCAACCAACGTTTCAATGCTGACGAAAATGCACCAGCATTGAAACGTTGGTTTGAATAAGTGGCTGTGTCTGCATTCTTTTTTTTCCTGAGTGCCGCCGTCCTCTTCTCTCTCTCTCTCTCTCTCTCTCTCTCTATATATATATATATATATATATACAGTATATATATTGATGTAGCCACACTCATCTTGGCTCATCTGCGCTGAACGATCACACCCGACATGCTGAGCTGCGGCATCTACCACTCCCTTTCATGCGACAGTCCTGCCTAACAGAACATTTGGCGGCACTCCAAGGACTTGGAGTGCCACTAGATCTTCTACATGCTGTACTGGCCATCTTGGTGGTTTGTGGACGGCAGCTGGGCCCTTATGCTCCAGTGTGGGATTGAGTGCAAGCACATCTTTTGAAAAATAAATAAATATATATATATATATATGCAAAAGGTTGATGGTGGTAAATGGCGCTAAACCCTTCTTAAAAACGACCTCTCCTTTTCTCTATGGTCAGTTTCTTATATCTAAAATACACTCCCCCAATGTTATATTTCGTGGGGTGGCAGCCCTTTTCTCCAGTGGTTAGCTGTTCAAGCCCACCAATGGTAAATCTGGAAAACAAAAGGTGAGAATAGGCGCCTCCTAGTGTAATATTATATATATAATGTGACCATCACCCTTGATATCACCCTGTAGAGTGGAACTGTACCGTGTATGGTGGAATTCCAACCACCTTTAAAATAGCATAAGGTCACAATCTGAGCGACGCCACCAATGATATCCTGTTAGTATTCCTCCATCTCTCATTGTGGATATGAATATGAGGATGGTCCAAACATTAATAATATGGTCTTGAAAGTGAAGTTGAAATCCCTATGTTCCGGATTACTGATGTTGCATGATATGCTGGAGTGGAACTCAATCCTCTCGTAATTGCCAATTTAACAGTGCTGTGACAGCGGCCATTTATTCTTAGGTCTGGTTATTGTGGCAGGGTCCGAAGTCTTCTTGCTTAGCGGGGTATTCCGGCGGTAAGTGGTCTTCAGGGAGCTTTGCTTGACATTCCCTGATTTGAAAAAACCTAAAGTGTGTAATAGGGCTGATGTGTCAGGACCCCGCAGGTGAACGTTCTGCACAAAGTACCGATGTTACATATATGTGGACGATAGTACGCTGTGTTTTTAAACGACTTTTAGGACATCCCTATACAGAGAACACTCAGCACACGTCTCCAGGTGTTTTAATTGATGAGTGTAAAACCCTCTTTGCTCGGCGAACCCTGTTTAACACTTTCAGATAATCAGTGCCGTATAAACAAAGCCTGAGCTCTATGCAGCAGGTTGCAGAACGAGCGCTGCACGTACTCTCGGGGATCTCTTTATAATAGTACGGGTTCTATTCTCTCTCCGATCCAGTCTGCGGCCAAAAAACTAGTTTGGCCGCAGACTGGATCGGAGAGAGAATAGAACCCGTACTATTATAAAGAGATCCCCGAGAGTACGTGCAGCGCTCGTTCTGCAACCTGCTGCATAGAGCTCAGGCTTTGTTTATACGGCACTGATTATCTGAAAGTGTTAAACAGGGTTCGCCGAGCAAAGAGGGTTTTACACTCATCAATTAAAACACCTGGAGACGTGTGCTGAGTGTTCTCTGTATAGGGATGTCCTAAAAGTCGTTTAAAAACACAGCGTACTATCGTCCACATATATGTAACATCGGTACTTTGTGCAGAACGTTCACCTGCGGGGTCCTGACACATCAGCCCTATTACACACTTTAGGTTTTTTCAAATCAGGGAATGTCAAGCAAAGCTCCCTGAAGACCACTTACCGCCGGAATACCCCGCTAAGCAAGAAGACTTCGGACCCTGCCACAATAACCAGACCTAAGAATAAATGGCCGCTGTCACAGCACTGTTAAATTGGCAATTACGAGAGGATTGAGTTCCACTCCAGCATATCATGCAACATCAGTAATCCGGAACATAGGGATTTCAACTTCACTTTCAAGACCATATTATTAATGTTTGGACCATCCTCATATTCATATCCACAATGAGAGATGGAGGAATACTAACAGGATATCATTGGTGGCGTCGCTCAGATTGTGACCTTATGCTATTTTAAAGGTGGTTGGAATTCCACCATACACGGTACAGTTCCACTCTACAGGGTGATATCAAGGGTGATGGTCACATTATATATATAATATTACACTAGGAGGCGCCTATTCTCACCTTTTGTTTTCCATATATATATATATATATATATATAGTATTTATATTGGGCTGAAGGATAACACATTCAATATTCAGTATTTTTTAGTCTCATACGGTAGGTGCTCAAAACGCAACATTCTTACATGTTCTTTACACTGTGACACACAGTAGGTTACAGTAACACACAAATCTTGGTTAGCACCATCGTCAACAAAGGCTTGAGAGATGAACTCCTTCAATTCATCCCCTGTGAGAGGCTTCTGCTGAAATACCTTGTCCATTGGAGTGAAGTTGGGTGAACGTGGTGGCCATTCAATACTGCTACATTGCCCGATCCAACGCTGTGGGAAGGTGTTGTCAAGGCATTCCCATACAGCCAAAGCAAAATAAGGAGCCCCATCTTGCGGAAAAAAAGTTAGGCAAAGTCAGCCCTGATCTAGGTCATCCTCCAAAAGGCAATATAAAAATTTTGGTTGTTACGGCCTCAATTTTAATTTTCGTATTAACCATTGCAAGGACGTTCTTGGTATGGATAGCTCCTGACAAACATGTCATGTGGACCTTTTCAGACTGTTTATAAATGTCAGGGAGAATCTCATATCATTCTCTTCTGTCGTACACGTACGAGGACGCCCAGATTTTGGTACATTATGCACTGAACCCGTTGAATCAAATTTAAATCTGAAACGATAAATTGCCAGACGAGTTGGTGGAACAGTGTCAGATGCCTCTTGCCACGCAATGCACACTTTCTCTGCAGTTTCAGTCTTCCAATACTGCTTTAGAATCCACTTTTTTTCTTTCTTCACTCAGATTCCGAGCCATCATTCCAATTCTGCAACAAAGAAAGAAAGAATAATGAAAAATCATTACTGTATTCCTACTTTTGGGCCACCCTGCATTACAACATGTATTTTCCTATTGCAAAGTTACTTGTTTTTGTTTTGGGAAAATATATATTTTTTTTTACAGTTCTCCCAACTCAGAATCAGGTCCCTATTAGCAAACCGTTTGTGCATTTCATATGACATTGACTTGTTTAATGCTCTAGGAGTTTCTAGATTGATTGTATATAATTAGCAGTCTTATGATTAGCCGTTCACCTTACACTGCAAACCAAATTGGAACATCCACCTGAGATTAGTAATATAAAATGGCTTGTTAACGTGTTTAATAGTATGGGTGTCTATTTAGTAAACAAAATAAAGGCTTTTATCCAACACTTACGCTGAAGAAAGCCTTTAACTTTGTTTCTCACTATTTAGAAATTAGAATAAAGGGGGTCATTCTGAGTTGATCGCTCGCTAGCAGTTTTTAGCAGCCGTGCAAACGCTATGCCGCCGCCCACTGGGAGTATATTTAGCTTAGCAGAAGTGCAAACGTTTTTATTGCAGAGTGCCTGCAAAAAAAATGTGTGTAGTTTCAGAGTAGCTCAATACCTACTCAGCGCTTGCGATCACTTCAGACTATTCAGTTCCGGATTTAACGTCACACACCCGCCCAGCGTTCGCCCAGCCACGCCTGCGTTTTCCCTGGCACGCCTGCGTTTTTCCGAACACTCCCTGAAAACGGTCAGTTGCTACCCAGAAACGCCCACTTCATGTCAATCACTCTGCGGCAACCAGTGCGACTGAAATGCATCGCTAGACCCTGTGCAAAACTGCATCGTTCGTTGTGCCCGTACGTCGCGCTTGAGCATTGCACCGCATACACATGCGCAGAACTGCCGTTTTTTAGCCTGATCGCCAAATCATTGATTTCTTCACCTATTCTCTAATAACAGTGCTGTAGCTCACATAGATCTTAAAGGGGGCTGCTGACAAAATTGAAAACATGAGAACAGTGAAGCCACTCTCTACAACATAACGCCATCTCAGGATGGCATTATGAGATCTAAGGGGAGATGAACAAGAAGATACCGATCCCATACTGTGTTGAACACCCCGAGTTCCTCTGGCTGGGAGGTGCACAGGCAGGGATGTGCAGTCAGGGGAGGCGGTGCCTCACCTGTCAATGTTTAATACAATACAAAGAAAATATTTAGAACACATGTTCTGTGTCTTAAATATTTTCTTTGTATTTTTCTAATCCTATTTGACATTAAAATACAGCCAAGTGTAGGTGGGAGGCAGCGAGAGCTCTGCCTCCCATTGACAATGATAAAGTGGCTGAAGCTGGGGGCGGGGCCAAGCTGCACGCAGTAAAAGCCCATTCAAAAACACATAAGAAGTTGCACCAGCACATCTGCCTCATTGACAGGGACGTTCCTTTAGCCCACATGAAAGCACGCCCCTGTTAGTCAGGCAGACGTGATTGGAGAGCACTCAGTTGTCTCTGTCTGTCACTGTGTTGAGCTGTGGGCATTAATGCCCGCCTCGGAGCTTGCAGTCGTGGGTATTAATACCCGACCCCCCCCTCGGAGCTTTCAGCTGTGGGTACTAATACCCAAACACCCCCCTCCCGGAGCTTGCAGCCGCAGGTACTAAGACCCGACGCCCCCCCCCCCCCCCTTCCAGAGCTTACAGCCGTAGGTACTGATACACCCTTAGAGCTTGCAGCGTGGGTACTGATGGGATCGTTATGGAATCTTGGCATTCGGCATCCCGGCAGTCAGGAGACCGATGCCGGGAGCCCAACAGCCAAAATCCCGACAGCGAGCGCAGCGTGTACCCTCAATCACCACCCAAGTGGGCATTCTGGGCTTAGGTTGGGATTGCAGCTTCCAGGATTTCCCTGACTGTCGGGATTCTGGTGTCTGTATCCTGACCGCCGAGATCCCAACAGCCGGTAATTTAACCACATCCCGTGCTGATACCCAACCCCCACCCCCCAGTGAGCATACAGCCACGCGTATTGATACACAGCCACGGACTGGGAGTCAGTGAATGCCTGAGGAGCAGAGGCAGAACTCTGGGAGGCAACGGAGTCATCTGCCCCCGGGCTCCTGCTCTGAAGGGGGGCACCTCTCCTCCCATTCTGTGACACCATTGAATTAAGTTAATTGATATCTGCTGCTGTCTTTTCAGTGGCCGACTTCCTCACTGGTCCCTGCACCTTACAAATCACACCCTCTTTATTATACACATTTTACAAGTGTCACACCCAAGATTAGAAACCACACCCTATTACACTGGAAGCAGACACATTACTGATGAAGTTGTTCGCTCCTGTATAGGAAATATGAGAATTTTAACTATATGAAGATACTTCTCTGACAATTACACGTAACCTCATATAGTTAGAATTCTCATGCTTCCTCTACAGGAGCAAATAGCTCCATCAGTAAAGTGTCTGCTGTTACACACACACACACACACACACACACCCACACACTTATCTTGATATAGGAAATAGGGGGGACACCAATATTTATCTTGCCTCCGGGCAACTGGGACGAACTTACGCCACTGCTGAGGAGTTGGGGTAAGTGAGTGACTGAGGTGCTGTTGTCAGTGAGTGCTGGAGGGGTGGGGTGTCAACAAGCACATAATCCCCCTGTACACCCCCATTTGTGCCTATCCAGCCACAGACTTCACCACACGTCACTGGAGGTGCATGCACACAGGGCAAATGCAAAAAAATGTAAATGGGATTCTACAGCTCCTCACTGTGCCAGACTGTTACTGCTAGGGCTGTCCCGAGACCCAGAAAAATGTAAATAGAGATTACAAAAAGGGAAAATCAGTGATGTTTTTATGCTTTCGTTTTCCTTTTTAAATAGTGCCCATAGACTGAGATACCAATCTTAAGAAGAACTTCTTTGACAATTTAAATTTCCTCTTTGTCTAGTAATTCCCACTATATTATCATAGGACTTCAGTTATGTGTGGGCTGTCATGTAGGCTGTCTATCCCGTTTCACTAATGCTACAGTATTTGATAATTCAGAGCTGGAAATGTGCTGGAAGCTGGCAGACTTTCTGCAGTCAACTGATCATGCTTCTGCACTCTCATTTATATTTATATCAATGTATTTATTAATATATACAGCGGCTGCTGCAGCGTCGATCAAAGTGTGCAGGGGGGAGCTGGCCATTGCTCAGTTGACTGCAGACTTTCTGCAGTCAACTGAGCATGCTTCTGCACTCTCATCAAATGTTATGATGACACTGGCTCTCATGAGGACCGCCCCAGGAAAGAAAGACCAGGAGTAACCTCTGCTGCAGAAGATAAGTTCATTAGAGTTACCAGCCTCAGAAACCGCTACTTAACAGCACCTCAGATTAGAGCTCACATAAATTCTTCACAGAATTCAAGTAGCAGACAAATCTCAACATCAACTGTTCAGAGGAGACTGCGTGAATCAGGCCTTCATGGTCGAATTGCTGTAAAGAAACCACTACTGAGGATGAACAACGAGAAGAAGAGAATTGTTTGGGCCAAGAAACACAAGGAATGGACATTAGACCAGTGGAAATCTGTACTTTGGTCTGATGAGTCCAAATTTGAGATTTTTGGTTCCAACCGCCGTGTCTTTGTGAGATGCAGAGAAGGTGAGTGGATGGTTTTTGCATGTGTGGTTCCCCCTGTGTAGCATGGAGGAGGAGGTGTGATGGTGTGGGGGTGCTTTGCTGGTGACACTGTTGGTGATTTATTCAAAATTCAAGGCACACTTAACCAGCATGGCTACCACAGCATTCTGCAGCGCCATGCCATCCCATCCCAAAAATACCTCCAGGCCATGTAAGGGCTACTTGACCTAGAAGGAAAGTGATGGAGTGCTGCATCAGATGACCTGGCCTGCACAATCACCCGACCTAAACCCAATTGAGATGTTTTGGGATGAGTTGGACCGCAGAGTGAAGGAAAAGCAGCCAACAAGTACTCAGGACCTCTGGTAACTCCTTCAAGACTGTTGGAAAACCATTCCAGGAGACTACCTCATAAAGCTGATTGAGAGAATGCCAAGAGTGTGCAAAGCTGTCATCAAAGCAAAAGGGGTCTACTTTATGGAATCTAAAATATAAAACATATTTTGATTTGTTTAACACTTTTTTGTTAACAACATAATTCCATATGTGTTCTTTCATAGTTTTGATGTATTCAGTATTAATCTACAATGTAGAAAATAATTTAAATAAATAAAAACCATTGAATGAGAAGGTGTCCAAACTTTTGACTGGTACTGTATGTATGTGTGTATGTATGTATGTATGTATATATATATCCAAGCAAGGACGTGGCACTCGTGCATAACAAAATCACATAATCATATGTAATATATATATATATTAGTGATGAGCGGGTTCGGTTCCTCGAGATCCGAACCCCCCCGAACTTCACCCATTTTACACGGTTCCGAGGAAGACTCGGATCTTCCCGCCTTGCTCGGTTAACCCGAGCGCGCCTGAACGTCATCATCCCGCTGTCGAATTCTTGCGAGATTCATATTCTATATAAGGAGCCGCGCGTCGCCGCCATTTTCACTCGTGCATTGGAGATGATAGCGAGAGGACGTGCAGCGTTCTCTCAGTTTCTGTGTTCAGTGTGCTGCAAATATCTGTGCTCAGTGTGCTGCAAATATCTGTGCTCAGTGTGCTGAAAATATCTATGTTCTCTGCCTGAAGAATGCTCCATATCTGTGCTGCATTGTAGTATATAGTAGGAGGACAGTGCAGAATTTTGCTGACCACCAGTATTATATAGCAGTACGGTACAGTAGTCCACTGCTCTACCTACCTCTGTCGTCAAGTATACTATCCATCCATTGGATAGGTGAAAGGTCGCACAGACACCCTATATTCTAGTTTTTAATATTTCAAAATGTGTATTTGTCCTTTCCCCTTTTATTTCATATCTGGATATGTATCCTATAAATTTTGGGAGGTGCTCCTGGGAATTATATGACTGTAGAAAACCAAAGAAAAGGAAAAAAAAGAATTCCCTTTTGTGGGAACACACGGACAGATCTATTCTCATAGTCAAATACCCTAAGGTAGATGGCCACCAATTGTTAAAATATAACCTTTATTATTGTCCTTAAAACATACGCAAAATATAGTGCAAGTGTAATTGTGAATATGAAATAAAATAAAGTGAATTTAAAAAGCTTGGTCACTGTGTTGATTTCACTATCTCTCTTATCCTTCAGAATGTTTCAATATTTGTTGCAATGTCTGCCTCTAGCTGTTTTTAACTGATACATTTGTATTACAAATAGCCATCTGTTATAAATAGTTTAGTAATACCACCTAAATCCTTTCCTTAGTTATGTGCTTGTAGTGTGCGCATCACTACCTAATTGCTCCCTTATTTGAAAGGTTAGGTGGTGTACTATATACACAGTTAAACTACAAATATATCCTAGCTTCCAGTATAAATAACTTGTGGCCACTTGGGGGGTATTCTCTATACACGTCTATTCCTATATCACATATATGAGACTCAGAGAATCCCCTCTCCGAGTAACTGATAGATCTGATTGAGGTCTTATAATAGGTCAGTGAGGGAATTGTGCTTAATTCAATAGCTCTAAACTAGTTCTGTAGATAGTGTATTATCCCATTTATCTGGTCACATGTGTAGCCATTGTTTTATTGATTTTATTTTATACTTTATTTTGTATTTATTAATGAGCTTTCCATGCCATCAATAAATTAATAATATGGATTAATTAATTAACATCTAGCAATCACATGTAGAGATATTCCCACCTAAATGTTGGGATATTGCACAACACACCAATAATGCTGCTAAATTTCTTCACATAATCAGTCACCCATGGAGGGCTATATTCCGGAATGTTTGTACAATGTGGCAGTCTTACATTCTCTTTAGATCAGTATTGCCTGCATGTTGTGGTTATATCCCCACAATCTTGTAGCGGCCGTCCTGTGTCTAACAGATAAATGCTGCTCACACACGGCGGTATACTTCTCAGGTACTCCCCGCACGTGTGTGTACCCCCCAAGCGGCTCTGGGGCAATCTGGGTCTGAGTCCCCTTCAGTGCCGTGTATCCACACGTGTACCCGCTAACCGCGGTACACGTCCAACAGGGCCGCCTCAGCCTATGTCCCCCATTGGCTGCCGCGTGTCTTAGCGTGTAGCCGCTAACCGCGGCTCACGTCTGAAATGTATTGACGTGACTGATCTCAGTATATTAAAGCCGTCTATATACACAGTGACTAAGCTATTAAAATGGACACAAAATAACTGCGTCCGATCTCCTAACGATCGTTTCGCATTTGCTTCATCATAGGAAACACGATTTCCGGGTTTGGGAGAACTATATCCCCTGTTCCAGTCTCTCATTCGTCTAGATTTTTGATTGACAGGTCTCTTTGCCTATCGTTGTTCTTTTGGACAAATTCACATATAGCTTTGTCCTTTGTTATATTTATTCATTCTTAAAAGGGATTGTGTAATAATTTCAGAGAGTTGATCTCCCCTATCTGGATCAGCAACCACTAAGTAGCTAGATATTAATATATACTTTCATGTTGATATATGTATTTTGGCAGGTGGAATTTTAATGAATACTGTAAGGATATTTAATAATTTCCAAATGTTAGTTTGCATGGAATTTTATATCTCATATGTCATAATTTAATTTATTTATCCTTTAGTATTAATTTCTTATAAATTCTTTAGGGTATGGTCCCCAACTGCATTTATCCCATATCAAATTTATTGTAATGTTTATAAACAATATATAGAAAAATGCTTCTCTCTGTATATTGTTTTACCCATTCCCTGGGGATGGGGTGGATGTCACTTAGGTCATTATTATATTGTTACATCATCATCTCATGCCACATCACATCCTTACTTTATTTCAGAGAATCAGTTGTTAAATATATCCTAATTAATTTACTAGTTGTTTGCCATCATGTACATCATATCATTTTCATATAATTTTCATATGATTTTTGGTAATATTTAGTCCCCCTATCTTTGATTTATATAAAAGGGTTCCTATTCAGGCATCTCCTCCACATCTATCCCCTTCTCCACCCTATCCTCTATATTCTTTTATAAATGGATTAAATAATTTAGAGGGAGGTGGTGAAATCATAATCATTATTCGAGCTGGGCTATATATCTCCGTATTGTAACATCATCCTTCCACCATACTTACTATTCTCTTTGCCCCTGAATAACAGCTCATAAATGTAATTTATTAGTATATTGGTAAGTGCACTAATTACTACTGTACTTTCCTCAGGCCATATCTCTCTATCAGGATAAGGTGCTAAGTGTGTATTGTAATAAAAAATGGAAACATAAAATATCCATCACCCTGTGAAAAAGTATATAGTACCGTGTGATTAAAATTAAATATCGTGAGTATATTCTACTGTCTTTGTTCACATAGTGTATTATGAAATATCAGATTTCTTCTGAATAAAAAGTGTCACATGTGTCAAAAATTAATAATTCAAATGAACTCTGGTGAGGGTGCTACATCACATTAAAATAAGAAAAAAGAAGAAAAACTAAATTAAAATAACTGTGAATATTTCCTAATAAGAAGCCTTGATCATTATGGGGAATTGTATCTATGGACAATCATAACCCTATATCCTTTCGTATCCTTATTTTCCACCTGCTTATTCTCACTAGGTATTTCTCTACTCTTTCAAAAATGCTGAGAAATGAATATGTTCATTTAATCCCTGTGGTTGGAGTCCATCCAATAGGAAGGTCCACTGGCTTTCTTTCTTTAACAATTCCTGGGTAAGGCTACCTCCCCTTATTCCCAATTGGATTCGCTCAATTCCATAGACTTTCAAATCAGTTGTCTTTCCTGCATGTTTCTCATAAAAATGTTTGGCCACTGTTGTAAGTTGCTTAAATTTATTATGATCTTTTTTACAATTTCGGATGGAGCCTACATGCTCCAGCACTCTCTGTTTCAAAGGCCTAGTCGTCATTCCGACATATTTCTTCCCACAGGTACAGGTAAGGCAATATATTACTCCTGATGTTTTACAGTTTATACACTGTAATCCTTGATTTTGTGTGTCTTGCTGTATTGAATTCAGTTGTTTTCATCATGAATTCACAGGCTTTACAGTCCCCGCACCTGTATGATCCTGTGATTGTTCTCTCCTTTTTTGTAGTTATATTCTTAGAGCCGTAATGACTATGAACTAGTTCGTCTCTCAGATTACTTGCTCTCCTCCAGCTCATAGATGGTTTTGATCCCAGTTCCTTAGCTAAATCCGGATCAAGTGTTAGAATCGACCAATGGGGGTAATTCCAAGTTGATCGCAGCAGGAAATTTTTTAGCAGTTGGACAAAACCATGTGCACTGCAGGGGGGCAGATATAACATTTGCAGAGAGAGTTAGATTTGGGTGGGTTATTTTATTTCTGTGCAGGGTAAATACTGGCTGCTTTATTTTTACACTGCAATTTAGATTGCAGATTGAACACACCACACCCAAATCTAACTCTCTCTGCACATGTTATATCTGCCTCCCCATGCAGTACACATGGTTTTGCCCAATTGCTAATAGAATTCCTGCTGCGATCAACTTGGAATTACCCCCAATGTCTCTTCAAATTTTTTTGTATTTCTTCCCATTCTGAACAGAAATCCCCCACAAATCTAATCACTTCAGATTTCTTGATCTTGTCCTTATTTGGATACAACATCTGATTTCTATCTGTTTGTTTCGCTTGATGTTTTGCTTTTTTAATAGCCCTTTTAGAATATCCCTTTTTGAGGAGTCTTTCACTCAATTCTGTCGCTCTTTGTTCAAAATCCTCCTCCCCTGAACAGTTTCTTCTCATTCTCAGGAATTCTCCATTAGGAATTCCTTGCAGTACAGGGGGGAAGTGTGCACTGGATTTGTGTAGAACGCTATTGGTCGCTGTATGCTTCCTATACAGATCCGTTCCAATTCGACCGTCTTCCAATTTCTTCACCCTCAAGTCAAGGAAGGTGACCTCTGAGTCACTTGTCTCATAAGTAAGTTTGAGATTAATTGTGTTGTTATTCAGAATATTAATAAATTCTCTAAACTTCTCTCTAGGACCGTCCCATAGTATCAACAGGTCATCGATATATCTCATCCAGATCATGATATGTTGGGTGTAATTATCCATTTCCTCACAGAACACCACAGTCTCCTCCCACCAACCTAGGTATATGTTTGCATAAGTGGGGGCACACGCCGCCCCCATAGCTGTGCCCCTCACCTGCAGAAAATACCTGTCATCAAAGACAAAAAAGTTTTTTTGAAGAACAAATGTCAGTAGTTTTAATAAAAATTCTCCAAATTCAGTGTTTCCTTCCTTTTGGAGGAAGTGCTTAACTGAATGTATGCCTTCCTTATGCTGTATACTTGTGTATAGTTACTCTACGTCACAGGTTACAAGGAGAGTTTCCTTGTCTATGCATATTTCATTCAGTTTGCACAGGACATCTGTTGTGTCTCTAGTATATGATGGGAGTGTGGTTACATATCTTCTCAGATGAGTATCTAAAAATTTACTGGTTTGTTCTGTCAGTCCATCAATGCCTGAGACTATGGGGCGGCCAGGTGGTGTCTGTTCGTTTTTGTGGACTTTTGGAAGTAGATAGAATGTGGGAGTCCTGGGTTCTTCAACTTCTAAAAATTTAAATTCAGTTTTATTTATAATACCTGTATCATGTGCTGTTGTAATCATCCGGTCATACTGTTTTTTGAATGTCTCCATAGGATTTGATAGCAGGCATTTGTAACAGGATGTGTCATTAAGTTGTTTTTTAGCTTCTCTGAGATATAGGTCCTTATCCCAGAGGACTATATTTCCTCCCTTATCCGAAGGTTTCATTTGAACATTGTCCCAGGTTTTAATTTCTTGGAGTGCATGTCTCTCTTCTTTGGTCATATTGTCATTATATCCTAGTCTGTTTGCTTTCCACAGTACATCCAGATCTTTAAAGACTAGCTCCATAAAAGTACCCACTTTGGGACAGATGTTTCCTTGGGGGAGAAAAGTTCCTTTCCGCTTACATATGGGTCTGTCCGTTGACCTAGGATTTACTTCCTGGTCCATAAGTTCTTCTAGAGTCTGAATGGCATCTAGATCTTCTGCCGTAAATTCTTGACTATTTTGTAATTCACTGGAATCTGAATTCCGCTCTATATCATGTTTTTTTGTTGTATAAAATTTCTTAAGTAAAAGCTTTCTTCCAAACAAATGGAGATCTTTCTCCCATTTGAATCTGTCAAAGTTCCTCCTTGGGGAGAACGTTAAACCTTTACTCAACACAGAGATATGTGATTCATTTAAGACAATATCAGAGAGGTTTATAATTCTCAACCTATCCTCCTCCATGGTAACATTATCTATCACTTCCTCTGTGTCTTCTTTTGGTAACGAGATGGACCTTGGTTCTTCCATCGTCCTCGGTTCCGAGTGTTTCTTGCCTCTCCTGATCTTTCTCCTATGTTTATTGATCTGTCCTCCGATGTTCCTGGGCCTGAATCTAAAAAATCCCTACTATGATGTGAGGGCAGATTATCTCTCAGTTGGAAGCATTGATTAGAGTCCTCGGCTTCTGAGGAATCTTGGTCCGTTGATGTATAGTTTTGTGATGGTCTCCTCTTTGAGTTATAGTTCGGGGGACCCTTTTTCCAGTTCCATTTAAAAACTTGATTCAGGGCATAATCCCGTCTATCTCTTGCAAACTTACTTTTTTTACGTTCTATTTTTTCTGTTTCTAGTTTGCTCAAATCGACCTTATATTTCTCAAAGGTTTGCTGGAATTGTGTTTCCTGTTCATAACATTTTAACTTGTCAGACAGAGTTTCAATTTCTTTACTGTACTGTTCCAAAAGTAAATTATCATGTTTGACCAGTACCAACATTAAATCATGTGAGCATTTTTTCAGAATTTCCTCCCATTCTACTTTAAGATTCTCAGTAATCAGTTCATATGCTGGAAATAGTCTTGGTGGTAGGCCTCTAGGAGTGATCTTATGTTTAATGTAATTATCAAAGGTGGT
The DNA here is from genome assembly GCF_028390025.1 of Pseudophryne corroboree. NCBI lineage: Eukaryota > Metazoa > Chordata > Amphibia > Anura > Myobatrachidae > Pseudophryne > Pseudophryne corroboree. Next base: position 83,189,348 of record NC_086452.1, read on the forward strand.
CATCTCCCACCAGGTTTTCATTTGTTTCATAAGCAAAGATTTCAGAGACTGTAGATCTTCATTCCAATCACATCCATATTTGGAAGAGCTATCACCCTTGTCAGAAAAAACTGTGCCTACTTCACTGTTCCACTTATCCCTTCTACTCGATAGTTCGGCAGATAGACTGAAACTAGCCATGATATAATTCTCTCTTATCCTATTCAAATTATATAGACAGAATGTCACAATGTCGTATTAGTCGTGCTGGCCCAGAATCTGAGGTTTATTGGATAGGTGAAAGGTCGCACAGACACCCTATATTCTAGTTTTTAATATTTCAAAATGTGTATTTGTCCTTTTTTGTTAACAACATAATTCCATATGTGTTCTTTCATAGTTTTGATGTCTTCAGTATTAATCTACAATGTAGAAAATAATTAAAATAAATAAAAACCATTGAATGAGAAGGTGTCCAAACTTTTGACTGGTACTGTATGTATGTATGTATGTATGTATGTATGTATATATATATATATATATAGTGGAAATAGTCGGCACTCAGGAACAATAGCAATGTTGCAGACCGGGGTGCCCTCCTCAGTTGTATGCACGGTGTGAGTGTTCGTGGTGACTGGAGTCACAAGTCACTGACCCCCTCACCACAGAAACAGGCGGCACTCCTCGGATTTAGTAGTGAAAAAATTCTTTATGCAGTGAACAGCATGTCAAAATCCAACGTTTCAACACCGCGATGGGTGTTTTTTTCAAGGATACATGGTGAAAACAAACGTGTGTGCAGTGTTCTTACCTTAAATGCTCACCTGATGACAGCACGGGCGCAGGTGCGGCGGGCGGGAGAGACGCCGGCGGCTCCGGCTTCGGGCGGCTGAAGATGACGTCACCGTTGCTAGGCTACCAAAGCGTGTCAACGCCCGGCGCATTGCGTAATTGTGCTGCAAGGAGAGAGCATGTGATAAAGAAAGTGTAACAGTGTTGTAATAAATTGATAAGAGGAAACAAAATAACGTTTCCAACAAGTGTAAGTGAAAAGATACTTAAAAAGGCTGGACGATCGTGTGTACAAAAATAGTATTTAGCTGTATAACAATGCTAATCTGCATTGTCTCTTATTGTTATAAAACCTGACGATCGGAGCCACAGGCTACACAATGCTGCAAATGACACCTTAACATAAATATAATTAACTACAGAGAAGAGTGTATTTAACTATAAAAAAGGCATATACTGAACTAGCCGATGAATTGTGATTTAAAGAAAAACACTCCATGTTAGTTTTTCATTAAGTCCCGTAGGGGAAACTGAATTCAATAATGAAATCCACCGCATTTCTCGTTGGGACAACAGCTTTTGTCTGTCACCACCACGGTTGGGTATAGGGACATGGTCCACGATCTGATATTTCAAACTTGAAAGAGGGTGTCCAAGTTGTTTGAAATGTCTGGCAACGGGTTGGTCGTTATCCTTGCCTTCAATGGCAGCTTTAATGGCTGATCGATGCAACGCCATACGTTCTTTGAATGTCCTGATCGTTTGGCCAACATATAATAAACCGCACGGACAGACGATGATGTATATGACATATTGAGAGCTGCAAGTTAGATAATGATGTATCGTATATTTTTTGCCCGTGTGGGGGTGTTGAAAGTGAGAGCCAGCAATCAGATAGTTGCATGTGGTGCATGAGGGACATTTGTAACATCCTTTGCGGGTTGGTGTATTGATTTTGGGAGAAACATCTGTGTGGACCAGGATGTCACGTAAATTACGTCCCCGCTTATAACTAGCCATCACAGATTTTTTGTGAAAACATGGCAATGAATGATCGCTTTTAACAATCGGCCAGAGAGCACTCACGGCCCTAGGGATTACGGAACTAGCTGTAGTGAATTCCGTTACCAATGGAATCCTGTCAGATAATGTCTCATCCTTTTTAGGTTGTAGTAACTCCCATAGACGCCATTCCCTCCACCAACGCACACGAAGGGGGCAACAGAACCAGAGGCTCTACAAAACCTCCTGCCGGCAGCAAGACAAAAAAGAAAACGTAGATTTAATATTCAACCTATCTTCACGACCACTGACTGCGGACGAAACAAGTCTGTTAAACAAAGGACTGTCTTTTATTCCCACAAACAAACATGATACGTTTAAATGGCGTACTGAACAATATCGTTTTGAACGATCTTTAAAACTTCGTGAATTTTTTCAATATCATCCAAATACTCAGCAAAAAAGGAATGAATGAACAAATGCGCTGCTAGGTATCATGCAGCCACACACTCAAAAGGAACCTTCACAACAATTCCAAGAGAATAGAATTTATAAAAGAAATGAGGAGTGGCGCAAATACCAATGGGTCTTACATGAAATGTCCTTATCAATTCCAAGTAGGTAAGTTCTATGTTGTAGGGGTCTCGTTGTGTATGCAACCTTTGATCCTGTGGTTGATATCCTTAACTTGATAAACAGAAACAAATCATGGTGCAGACCAACATTTATGGACCAATAATTTTTTAAAGGAAAAACTCACAATTAATATGAATTAAAAAGGCATATCACCACTCTGGGTTAGAGGAACAGGGTGCTGGCGTCACTGATATTCCAGAGTAAAAACTAGAGATGAGCGCCGGAAATTTTTCGGGTTTTGTGTTTTGGTTTTGGGTTCGGTTCCGCGGCCGTGTTTTGGGTTCGACCGCGTTTTGGCAAAACCTCACCGAATTTTTTTTGTCGGATTCGGGTGTGTTTTGGATTCGGGTGTTTTTTTCAAAAAACCCTAAAAAACAGCTTAAATCATAGAATTTGGGGGTAATTTTGATCCCAAAGTATTATTAACCTCAAAAAACATAATTTACACTCATTTTCAGCCTATTCTGAACACATCACACCTCACAATATTATTTTTAGTCCTAAAATTTGCACCGAGGTCGCTGTGTGAGTAAGATAAGCGACCCTAGTGGCCGACACAAACACCGGGCCCATCTAGGAGTGGCACTGCAGTGTCACGCAGGATGTCCCTTCCAAAAAACCCTCCCCAAACAGCACATGACGCAAAGAAAAAAAGAGGCGCAATGAGGTAGCTGACTGTGTGAGTAAGATTAGCGACCCTAGTGGCCGACACAAACACCGGGCACATCTAGGAGTGGCACTGCAGTGTCACGCAGGATGTCCCTTCCAAAAAACCCTCCCCAAACAGCACATGACGCAAAGAAAAAAAGAGGCGCAATGAGGTAGCTGTGTGAGTAAGATTAGCGACCCTAGTGGCCGACACAAACACCGGGCCCATCTAGGAGTGGCACTGCAGTGTCACGCAGGATGTCCCTTCCAAAAAACCCTCCCCAATCAGCACATGATGCAAAGAAAAAGAAAAGAAAAAAGAGGTGCAAGATGGAATTATCCTTGGGCCCTCCCACCCACCCTTATGTTGTATAAACAAAACAGGACATGCACACTTTAACCAACCCATCATTTCAGTGACAGGGTCTGCCACACGACTGTGACTGATATGACGGGTTGGTTTGGACCCCCCCCAAAAAAGAAGCAATTAATCTCTCCTTGCACAAACTGGCTCTACAGAGGCAAGATGTCCACCTCATCTTCACCCTCCGATATATCACCGTGTACATCCCCCTCCTCACAGATTATCAATTCGTCCCCACTGGAATCCACCATCTCAGCTCCCTGTGTACTTTGTGGAGGCAATTGCTGCTGGTCAATGTCTCCGCGGAGGAATTGATTATAATTCATTTTAATGAACATCATCTTCTCCACATTTTCTGGATGTAACCTCGTACGCCGATTGCTGACAAGGTGAGCGGCGGCACTAAACACTCTTTCGGAGTACACACTTGTGGGAGGGCAACTTAGGTAGAATAAAGCCAGTTTGTGCAAGGGCCTCCAAATTGCCTCTTTTTCCTGCCAGTATAAGTACGGACTGTGTGACGTGCCTACTTGGATGCGGTCACTCATATAATCCTCCACCATTCTATCAATGTTGAGAGAATCATATGCAGTGACAGTAGACGACATGTCCGTAATCGTTGTCAGGTCCTTCAGTCCGGACCAGATGTCAGCATCAGCAGTCGCTCCAGACTGCCCTGCATCACCGCCAGCGGGTGGGCTCGGAATTCTGAGCCTTTTCCTCGCACCCCCAGTTGCGGGAGAATGTGAAGGAGGAGATGTTGACAGGTCGCGTTCCGCTTGACTTGACAATTTTGTCACCAGCAGGTCTTTCAACCCCAGCAGACCTGTGTCTGCCGGAAAGAGAGATCCAAGGTAGGCTTTAAATCTAGGATCGAGCACGGTGGCCAAAATGTAGTGCTCTGATTTCAACAGATTGACCACCCGTGAATCCTTGTTAAGCGAATTAAGGGCTGCATCCACAAGTCCCACATGCCTAGCGGAATCGCTCCGTGTTAGCTCCTTCTTCAATGCCTCCAGCTTCTTCTGCAAAAGCCTGATGAGGGGAATGACCTGACTCAGGCTGGCAGTGTCTGAACTGACTTCACGTGTGGCAAGTTCAAAGGGCATCAGAACCTTGCACAACGTTGAAATCATTCTCCACTGCACTTGAGACAGGTGCATTCCATCTCCTATATCGTGCTCAATTGTATAGGCTTGAATGGCCTTTTGCTGCTCCTCCAACCTCTGAAGCATATAGAGGGTTGAATTCCACCTCGTTACCACTTCTTGCTTCAGATGATGGCAGGGCAGGTTCAGTAGTTTTTGGTGGTGCTCCAGTCTTCTGTACGTGGTGCCTGTACGCCGAAAGTGTCCCGCAATTTTTCTGGCCACCGACAGCATCTCTTGCACGCCCCTGTCGTTTTTTAAAAAATTCTGCACCACCAAATTCAAGGTATGTGCAAAACATGGGACGTGCTGGAATTTGCCCATATTTAATGCACACACAATATTGCTGGCGTTGTCCGATGCCACAAATCCACAGGAGAGTCCAATTGGGGTAAGCCATTCCGCGATGATCTTCCTCAGTTGCCGTAAGAGGTTTTCAGCTGTGTGCGTATTCTGGAAAGCGGTGATACAAAGCGTAGCCTGCCTAGGAAAGAGTTGGCGTTTGCGAGATGCTGCTACTGGTGCCGCCGCTGCTGTTCTTGCGGCGGGAGTCCATACATCTACCCAGTGGGCTGTCACAGTCATATAGTCCTGACCCTGCCCTGCTCCACTTGTCCACATGTCCGTGGTTAAGTGGACATTGGGTACAACTGCATTTTTTAGGACACTGGTGAGTCTTTTTCTGACGTCCGTGTACATTCTCGGTATCGCCTGCCTAGAGAAGTGGAACCTAGATGGTATTTGGTAACGGGGGCACACTACCTCAATAAATTGTCTAGTTCCCTGTGAACTAACGGCGGATACCGGACGCACGTCTAACACCAACATAGTTGTCAAGGACTCAGTTATCCGCTTTGCAGTAGGATGACTGCTGTGATATTTCATCTTCCTCGCAAAGGACTGTTGAACAGTCAATTGCTTACTGGAAGTAGTACAAGTGGGCTTACGACTTCCCCTCTGGGATGACCATCGACTCCCAGCGGCAACAACAGCAGCGCCAGCAGCAGTAGGCGTTACACGCAAGGATGCATCGGAGGAATCCCAGGCAGGAGAGGACTCGTCAGACTTGCCAGTGACATGGCCTGCAGGACTATTGGCATTCCTGGGGAAGGAGGAAATTGACACTGAGGGAGTTGGTGGGGTGGTTTGCGTGAGCTTGGTTACAAGAGGAAGGGATTTACTGGTCAGTGGACTGCTTCCGCTGTCACCCAAAGTTTTTGAACTTGTCACTGACTTATTATGAATGCGCTGCAGGTGACGTATAAGGGAGGATGTTCCGAGGTGGTTAACGTCCTTACCCCTACTTATTACAGCTTGACAAAGGGAACACACGGCTTGACACCTGTTGTCCGCATTTCTGGTGAAATACCTCCACACCGAAGAGCTGATTTTTTTGGTATTTTCACCTGGCATGTCAACGGCCATATTCCTCCCACGGACAACAGGGGTCTCCCCGGGTGCCTGACTTAAACAAACCACCTCACCATCAGAATCCTCCTGGTCAATTTCCTCCCCAGCGCCAGCAACACCCATATCCTCCTCATCCTGGTGTACTTCAACACTGACATCTTCAATCTGACTATCAGGAACTGGACTGCGGGTGCTCCTTCCAGCACTTGCAGGGGGCATGCAAATAGTGGAAGGCGCATGCTCTTCACGTCCAGTGTTGGGAAGGTCAGGCATCGCAAACGACACAATTGGACTCTCCTTGTGGATTTGGGATTTCAAAGAACGCACAGTTCTTTGCGGTGCTTTTGCCAGCTTGAGTCTTTTCAGTTTTCTAGCGAGAGGCTGAGTGCTTCCATCCTCATGTGAAGCTGAACCACTAGCCATGAACATAGGCCAGGGCCTCAGCCGTTCCTTGCCACTCCGTGTGGTAAATGGCATATTGGCAAGTTTACGCTTCTCCTCCGACAATTTTATTTTAGGTTTTGGAGTCCTTTTTTTTCTGATATTTGGTGTTTTGGATTTGACATGCTCTGTACTATGACATTGGGCATCGGCCTTGGCAGACGACGTTGCTGGCATTTCATCGTCTCGGCCATGACTAGTGGCAGCAGCTTCAGCACGAGGTGGAAGTGGATCTTGATCTTTCCCTAATTTTGGAACCTCAACTTTTTTGTTCTCCATATTTTATAGGCAGAACTAAAAGGCACCTCAGGTAAACAATGGAGATGGATGGATTGGATACTAGTATACAATTATGGACGGACTGCCACGGTTAGGTGGTATAAAAAAACCACGGTTAGGTGGTATATATTATAATAATAATACAATTATGGATGGACGGACTGCCTGCCGACTGCCGACACAGAGGTAGCCACAGCCGTGAACTACCGCACTGTACACTGGTTGATAAAGAGATAGTAGTATACTCGTAACAACTAGTATGACACTATGACGACGGTATAAAGAATGAAAAAAAAACCACGGTTAGGTGGTATATATTATAATAATAATACAATTATGGATGGACGGACTGCCTGCCGACTGCCGACACAGAGGTAGCCACAGCCGTGAACTACCGCACTGTACACTGGTTGATAAAGAGATAGTAGTATACTCGTAACAACTAGTATGACACTATGACGACGGTATAAAGAATGAAAAAAAAACCACGGTTAGGTGGTATATATTATAATAATAATACAATTATGGATGGACGGACTGCCTGCCGACTGCCGACACAGAGGTAGCCACAGCCGTGAACTACCGCACTGTACACTGGTTGATAAAGAGATAGTAGTATACTCGTAACAACTAGTATGACACTATGACGGTATAAAGAATGAAAAAAAAAACCACGGTTAGGTGGTATATATTATAATAATAATACAATTATGGATGGACGGACTGCCTGCCGACTGCCGACACAGAGGTAGCCACAGCCGTGAACTACCGCACTGTACACTGGTTGATAAAGAGATAGTAGTATACTCGTAACAACTAGTATGACACTATGACGACGGTATAAAGAAAGAAAAAAAAATACCACGGTTAGGTGGTATATATTGTAATACAATTATGGATGGACGGACTGCCTGCCGAGTTCCGACTGCCGACACAGAGGTAGCCACAGCCGTGAACTACCGCACTGTACTGTGTCTGCTGCTAATATAGACTGGTTGATAAAGAGATAGTATACAATACATACAACAATATACTACTATACTGGTGGTCAGGCACTGGTCACCACTAGTCACACTGGCAGTGGCACTCCTGCAGCAAAAGTGTGCACTGTTTAATTTTAAATTAATATAATATTATGTACTCCTGGGGGCTCCTGCTATAACAACCTGCAGTGCTCCCCAGTCTCCCCCACAATTATTATAAGCTTTGCCTTTTATACATTGATGTGCAGCACACTGGGCTGAGCTGAGTGCACACAGACTGAGTCACACTGTGTGACTGGCTGCTGCTGTGTATCGTTTTTTTTCAGGCAGAGAACGGATATAGCAGAGAACGGATATATTATATTAAAATAAATAAAAGTTAACTAACAACAACTGCACTGGTCACTGTGGTAAACTCTGTCTGACTCTGCACAATCTCTCTCTCTCTTCTAATCTAATTTCTAATGGAGAGGACGCCAGCCACGTCCTCTCCCTATCAATCTCAATGCACGTGTGAAAATGGCGGCGACGCGCGGCTCCTTATATAGAATCCGAGTCTCGCGAGAATCCGACAGCGTCATGATGACGTTCGGGCGCGCTCGGGTTAACCGAGCAAGGCGGGAGGATCCGAGTCTGCTCGGACCCGTGAAAAAAACATGAAGTTCGTGCGGGTTCGGATTCAGAGAAACCGAACCCGCTCATCTCTAGTAAAAACGGGGTCCCTTTATATATGTAACCTTTGATCCTGTAGTTAGTCTCCTTAACTTGACAAACAGAAACAGATCATGGTGCAGACCAACATCTTAAAAGACCAGAGAATTTATTTACAGAGAAAAACTCACAATTTGTACAAATTTAAAAAGCATATCACCACTTAGGGTAGAAGACAGAACGGGGTGCTAGTGAGACTGGTGTTCCAAAGTTACCCTCCCAGATGGTTCAACAACTCCTCTAGTGGTTCCGGATACCACAAAAGGCAGGATGGAGGATAAATGAAGTCCAGCGTCAGGTCACCCACGATCAGATAGAGACACCAATAGCTCAACACGTTTCGGACACTCAGGTCCTTCCTCAGGAGCATAAAGGTGTACAGCAAGAGAACATGTATTTATACCTAAATCTAATTAGACAATAACATCCACATGGGGAGCTTTCTCCGCCCCAAACAAACGAACGCGCGTCCGCAACCGGAAATGACGTTAAACGGAAGCGGAAGTTGTGATGCGTTCCACCGCTGAAATCCGGAAGTTCATTGTGCGTTCCAAATACGTATATGCACAAACGGAAGTCCATATAGTGGTGTTCAAATTCCATATTCACAAAAACGAACATTTAGTAGTCCCAAAATAGTCCAGGCTTAAAAGCAATTCCACATGTAACAAAAAAAGATGAATATATATATCAATAGAATATCGTGAAATAACAAAAAACATGTAATATTAGAATGGCAGTGTTAGAATAGTAAAAATAGCAGCAAATATTTTTAAAAATATTTTTAAGAATATTTTTAAGAAAAGGCAGAAATATTTTAAACATACTTTAAAATTAGAGGAACCACTTTAATTCAAATTCTCCATTTAGACCTTCTGGGGCTAGAGTTTTTAAAGTAAAAATCCACCTCATCTCGGCCTTTGCTAATTTGCTTTCAACATCTTTATTTTTCCAAGATGAAGTGATACCCTCTATACCCCAGAAAGCCTTAATAGCAGCAGGGTTACAATTGTGAACCTTCTTAAAATGTGCGGACACAGTATGACTCTCCAATCCTTTTCTAATGTTGTAAGTATGTTCCGCCAGCCTAACTTTTAAGTTACGGCTGGTCTTCCCTATGTAGACAAGGCCACATCTACATTCAAGGCCATATACAACATTTTTTGAGTTACAGGTCAAAAATTCTTTTATCGGGTAAGATTTGCCCCTAACGAAAAAATCTTTGATTTTACTTGTGCCCTTGACTGCTCCTGAGGAAGGACCTGAGTGTCCGAAACGCGTTGAGCTATTGGTGTCTCTATCTGATCGTGGGTGACCTGACGCTGGACTTCATTTATCCTCCATCCTGCCTTTTGTGGTATCCGGAACCACTAGAGGAGTTGTTGAACCATCTGGGAGGGTAACTTTGGAACACCAGTCTCACTAGCACCCCGTTCTGTCTTCTACCCTAAGTGGTGATATGCTTTTTAAATTTGTACAAATTGTGAGTTTTTCCCTGTAAATAAATTCTCTGGTCTTTTAAGATGTTGGTCTGCACCATGATCTGTTTCTGTTTGTCAAGTTAAGGAGACTAACTACAGGATCAAAGGTTACATATATAAAGGGACCCCGTTTTTACTCTGGAATATCAGTGACGCCAGCACCCTGTTCCTCTTACCCAGAGTGGTGATATGCCTTTTTAATTCATATTAATTGTGAGTTTTTCCTTTAAAAAATTCTTGGTCCATAAATGTTGGTCTGCAGCATGATTTGTTTCTGTTTATCAAGTTAAGGATATCAACCACAGAATCAAAGGTTGCATACACAACGAGACCCCTACAACATAGAACTCACCTACTTGGAATTGATAAGGACATTTCATGTAAGACCCATTGGTATTTGCGCCACTCCTCATTTCTTTTATCATCCAAATACTCCCCAGGGAACTACATTCACGAAATCCACCTCCACATTTGACCCTCAAAGCACCAATGCGTCCATCAAGTCTTTTTCCAGATTAATGGATTGTGCAGTTGACAAATACGATAGGGCACAACCTAGGGTATTTTCCAACTTGACACAAGGGGAACAAAAAGCTTTAAAAACACTATCTCAGGATCCCTCAATTATAATCCGTCCAGCGGATAAGGGGGGTGCCATCATTATTCAAGACAGAACACAATACATCACTGATCTTGACGAACTTTTATCTGACAGTATGACATATAAAAAACTGACAGGGAACCCTACTGCCCGTTACAAACTTGAAGTGGATAAATTGCTGTCCACCGCTCAGAAACAAGGCAAGATTGACGAGAAAAGCAGATTAGGGCTCATACAGAAATATCCCAAGGTTCCTGTGATCTACTCCTTACCGAAGATCCACAAGGATGCGGTCAAACCACCGATCAGACCCATCATTTCGGCGAGGGATTCTCTATATTACCCGATTTCAAAATTTCTGGATCTGATGGTACAACCACTGGTGACCAAACAACCCACACATCTACGGGACACCACAGATCTTTTAAACATCTTAAACACCATGGACACCGTGCCTGCCAACACCATTATGTGTACCATGGATGTGAAAAATTTATATTCAGTGATCCCACACATGGAAGGTCTGGCCACGATGAGAAAATTCCTTGAACACAACATGTTCCAACGGATGGACATTGATCTATTCATTAATCTGTTGCAACTGACTTTGCAGCGGAACTATTTCATTCATAATGGGAAATATTATGAACAATCAACTGGCTGTGCGATGGGGTCTTGCATAGCTCCGTCGCTAGCTAACGTATATATGTTTGCCAAAGAAGAGGAGTTGTTTTTCTCGGATGCTTTAATTAGCTCAAAAATTCTACTGTATAAACGCTATATCGACGATCTGATCATATTCTGGACTGGAGACGAAGACAGCCTTAAACAACTGTTGAACTCAATCAACTTGGTAGATTCTCCCATCCGGTTCACCCATCACTACAGTCGAGAAGCAATACAGTATTTAGATGTGAACATCATGATCAAGGACTGACATTTACATACGTCCGTTTATCAAAAACCGACAGACCGGAATACACTCCTGCAGCACTCCAGCTTTCACCCACCAGCTTTGAAGGCTGGATTGCCCAAATCCCAGATGATAAGGGTGGCCCGCATCACAAGCAACCCCAGTGAGTTGGATCCAGCACTAACACAGGTGGTAGACCGATTTAGATCCCGAGGTTATCCATATAAGCAATTGTTACAACAGAAATCAGAGGTGCTAAATAAACCGCGGGCAATGTTACTACAACCTAAAAAGGATGAGACATTATCTGACAGGATTCCATTGGTAACGGAATTCACTACAGCTAGTTCCGTAATCCCTAGGGCCGTGAGTGCTCTCTGGCCGATTGTTAAAAGCGATCATTCATTGCCATGTTTTCACAAAAAATCTGTGATGGCTAGTTATAAGCGGGGACGTAATTTACGTGACATCCTGGTCCACACAGATGTTTCTCCCAAAATCAAAACACCAACCCGCAAAGGATGTTACAAATGTCCCTCATGCACCACATGCAACTATCTGATTGCTGGCTCTCACTTTCAACACCCCCACACGGGCAAAAAATATACGATACATCATTATCTAACTTGCAGCTCTCAATATGTCATATACATCATCGTCTGTCCGTGCGGTTTATTATATGTTGGCCAAACGATCAGGACATTCAAAGAACGTATGGCGTTGCATCGATCAGCCATTAAAGCTGCCATTGAAGGCAAGGATAACGACCAACCCGTTGCCAGACATTTCAAACAACTTGGACACCCTCTTTCAAGTTTGAAATATCAGATCGTGGACCATGTCCCTATACCCAACCGTGGTGGTGACAGACGAAAGCTGTTGTCCCAACGAGAAATGCGGTGGATTTCATTATTGAATTCAGTTTCCCCTACGGGACTTAATGAAAAACTAACATGGAGTGTTTTTCTTTAAATCACAATTCATCGGCTAGTTCAGTATATGCCTTTTTTATAGTTAAATACACTCTTCTCTGTAGTTAATTATATTTATGTTAAGGTGTCATTTGCAGCATTGTGTAGCCTGTGGCTCCGATCGTCAGGTTTTATAACAATAAGAGACAATGCAGATTAGCATTGTTATACAGCTAAATACTATTTTTGTACACACGATCGTCCAGCCTTTTTAAGTATCTTTTCACTTACACTTGTTGGAAACGTTATTTTGTTTCCTCTTATCAATTTATTACAACACTGTTACACTTTCTTTATCACATGCTCTCTCCTTGCAGCACAATTACGCGATGCGCCGGGCGTTGACACGCTTTGGTAGCCTAGCAACGGTGACGTCATCTTCAGCCGCCCGAAGCCGGAGCCGCCGGCGTCTCTCCCGCCCGCCGCACCTGCGCCCGTGCTGACATCAGGTGAGCATTTAAGGTAAGAACACTGCACACACGTTTGTTTTCACCATGTATCCTTGAAAAAAACACCCATCGCGGTGTTGAAACGTTGGATTTTGACATGCTGTTCACTGCATAAAGAATTTTTTCACTACTAAATCCGAGGAGTGCCGCCTGTTTCTGTGGTGAGGGGGTCAGTGACTTGTGACTCCAGTCACCACGAACACTCACACCGTATATATATATATATATTAGTGATGAGCGGGTTCGGTTCCTCGAGATCCGAACCCCCCCGAAATTCACCCATTTTACACGGTTCCGAGGCAGACTCGGATCTTCCCGCCTTGCTCGGTTAAACCGAGCACGCCTGAACGTCATCATCCCGCTGTCGGATTCTTGCGAGATTCGTATTCTATATAAGGAGCCGCGCATCGCCGCCATTTTCACTCATGCATTGGAGATGATAGCGAGAGGACGTGCAGCGTTCTCTCAGTTTCTGTGTTCAGTGTGCTGCAAATATCTGTGCTCAGTGTGCTGCAAATATCTGTGCTCAGTGTGCTGAAAATATCTATGTTCTATGCCTGAAGAATGCTCCATATCTGTGCTGCATTGTAGTATATAGTAGGAGGACAGTGCAGAATTTTGCTGACCACCAGTATTATATAGCAGTACGGTACAGTAGTCCACTGCTCTACCTACCTCTGTCGTCAAGTATACTATCCATCCATTGGATAGGTGAAAGGTCGTACAGATACCCTATATTCTAGTTTTTAATATTTCAAAATGTGTATTTGTCCTTTCCCCTTTTATTTCATATCTGGATATGTATCCTATAATTTTTTTAGATTCAGGCCCAGGAACATCGGAGGACAGATCAATAAACATAGGAGAAAGATCAGGAGAGGCAAGAAACACTCGGAACCGAGGATGATGGAAGAACCAAGGTCCATCTCGTTACCAAAAGAAGACACAGAGGAAGCGATAGATAATGTTACCATGGAGGAGGATAGGTTGAGAATTATAAACCTCTCTGATATTGTCTTAAATGAATCACATATCTCTGTGTTGAGTAAAGGTTTAACGTTCTCCCCAAGGAGGAACTTTGATAGATTCAAATGGGAGAAAGATCTCCATTTGTTTGGAAGAAAGCTTTTACTTAAGAAATTTTATACAACAAAAAAACATGATACAGAGCGGAATTCAGATTCCAGTGAATTACAAAATAGTCAAGAATTTACGGCAGAAGATCTAGATGCCATTCAGACTCTAGAAGAACTTATGGACCAGGAAGTAAATCCTAGGTCAACGGACAGACCCATATGTAAGTGGAAAGGAACTTTTCTCCCCCAAGGAAACTTCTATCCCAAAGTGGGTACTTTTATGGAACTAGACTCTAAAGATCTGGATGTACTGTGGAAAGCAAACAGACTAGGATATAATGACAATATGACCAAAGAAGAGAGACATGCACTCCAAGAAATTAAAACCTGGGACAATGTTCAAATTAAACCTTTGGATAAGGGAGGAAATATAGTCCTCTGGGATAAGGACCTATATCTCAGAGAAGCTAAAAAACAACTTAATGACACATCCTGTTACAAATGCCTGCTATCAAATCCTATGGAGACATTCAAAAAACAGTATGACCGGATGATTACAACAGCACATGATACAGGTATTATAAATAAAACTGAATTTAAATTTTTAGAAGTTGAAGAACCCAGGACTCCCACATTCTATCTACTTCCAAAAGTCCACAAAAACGAACAGACACCACCTGGCCGCCCCATAGTCTCAGGCATTGATGGACTGACAGAACAAGCCAGTAAATTTTTAGATACTCATCTGAGAAGATATGTAACCACACTCCCATCATATACTAGAGATCTAGCAGGTGAGGGGCACAGCTATGGGGCGGCGTGTGCCCCCACTTATGCAAACATATACCTAGGTTGGTGGGAGGAGACTGTGGTGTTCTGTGAGGAAATGGATAATTACACCCAACATATCATGATCTGGATGAGATATATCGATGACCTGTTGATACTATGGGACGGTCCTAGAGAGAAGTTTAGAGAATGTATTAATATTCTGAATAACAACACAATTAATCTCAAACTTACTTATGAGACAAGTGACTCAGAGGTCACCTTCCTTGACTTGAGGGTGAAGAAATTGGAAGACGGTCGAATTGGAACGGATCTGTATAGGAAGCATACAGCGATCAATAGCGTTCTACACAAATCCAGTGCACACTTCCCCCCTGTACTGCAAGGAATTCCTAATGGAGAATTCCTGAGAATGAGAAGAAACTGTTCAGGGGAGGAGGATTTTGAACAAAGAGCGACAGAATTGAGTGAAAGACTCCTCAAAAGGGGATATTCTAAAAGGGCTATTAAAAAAGCAAAACATCAAGCGAAACAAACAGATAGAAATCAGATGTTGTATCCAAATAAGGACAAGATCAAGAAATCTGAAGTGATTAGATTTGTGGGGGATTTCTGTTCAGAATGGGAAGAAATACAAAAAAAATTTGAAGAGACATTGGGGGTAATTCCAAGTTGATCGCAGCAGGAATTCTATTAGCAATTGGGCAAAACCATGTGCACTGCAGAGGAGGCAGATATAACTTGTGCAGAGAGAGTTAGATTTGGGTGTGGTGTGTTCAATCTGCAATCTAAATTGCAGTGTAAAAATAAAGCAGCCAGTATTTACCCTGCACAGAAATAAAATAACCCACCCAAATCTAACTCTCTCTGCAAATGTTATATCTGCCCCCCTGCAGTGCACATGGTTTTGCCCAACTGCTAAAAAATTTCCTGCTGCGATCAACTTGGAATTACCCCCATTGGTCGATTCTAACACTTGATCCGGATTTAGCTAAGGAACTGGGATCAAAACCATCTATGAGCTGGAGGAGAGCAAGTAATCTGAGAGACGAACTAGTTCATAGTCATTACGGCTCTAAGAATATAACTACAAAAAAGGAGAGAACAATCACAGGATCATACAGGTGCGGGGACTGTAAAGCCTGTGAATTCATGATGAAAACAACTGAATTCAAGGATAAATACAGCAAGACACACAAAATCAAGGATTACAGTATATAAACTGTAAAACATCAGGAGTAATATATTGCCTTACCTGTACCTGTGGGAAGAAATATGTCAGAATGACGACTAGGCCTTTGAAACAGAGAGTGCTGGAGCATGTAGGCTCCATCCGAAATTGTAAAAAAGATTATAATAAATTTAAGCAACTTACAACAGTGGCCAAACATTTTTATGAGAAACATGCAGGAAAGACAACTGATTTGAAAGTCTATGGAATTGAGCGAATCCAATTGGGAATAAGGGGAGGTAGCCTTACCCAGGAATTGTTAAAGAAAGAAAGCCAGTGGACCTTCCTATTGGATGGACTCCAACCACAGGGATTAAATGAACATATTCATTTCTCAGCATTTTTGAAAGAGTAGAGAAATACCTAGTGAGAATAAGCAGGTGGAAAATAAGGATACGAAAGGATATAGGGTTATGATTGTCCATAGATACAATTCCCCATAATGATCAAGGCTTCTTATTAGGAAATATTCACAGTTATTTTAATTTAGTTTTTCTTCTTTTTTCTTATTTTAATGTGATGTAGCACCCTCACCAGAGTTCATTTGAATTATTAATTTTTGACACATGTGACACTTTTTATTCAGAAGAAATCTGATATTTCATAATACACTATGTGAACAAAGACAGTAGAATATACTCACGATATTTAATTTTAATCACACGGTACTATATACTTTTTCACAGGGTGATGGATATTTTATGTTTCCATTTTTTATTACAATACACACTTAGCACCTTATCCTGATAGAGAGATATGGCCTGAGGAAAGTACAGTAGTAATTAGTGCACTTACCAATATACTAATAAATTACATTTATGAGCTGTTATTCAGGGGCAAAGAGAATAGTAAGTATGGTGGAAGGATGATGTTACAATACGGAGATATATAGCCCAGCTCGAATAATGATTATGATTTCACCACCTCCCTCTAAATTATTTAATCCATTTATAAAAGAATATAGAGGATAGGGTGGAGAAGGGGATAGATGTGGAGGAGATGCCTGAATAGGAACCCTTTTATATAAATCAAAGATAGGGGGACTAAATATTACCAAAAATCATATGAAAATTATATGAAAATGATATGATGTACATGATGGCAAACAACTAGTAAATTAATTAGGATATATTTAACAACTGATTCTCTGAAATAAAGTAAGGATGTGATGTGGCATGAGATGATGATGTAACAATATAATAATGACCTAAGTGACATCCACCCCATCCCCAGGGAATGGGTAAAACAATATACAGAGAGAAGCATTTTTCTATATATTGTTTATAAACATTACAATAAATTTGATATGGGATAAATGCAGTTGGGGACCATACCCTAAAGAATTTATAAGAAATTAATACTAAAGGATAAATAAATTAAATTATGACATATGAGATATAAAATTCCATGCAAACTAACATTTGGAAATTATTAAATATCCTTACAGTATTCATTAAAATTCCACCTGCCAAAATACATATATCAACATGAAAGTATATATTAATATCTAGCTACTTAGTGGTTGCTGATCCAGATAGGGGAGATCAACTCTCTGAAATTATTACACAATCCCTTTTAAGAATGAATAAATATAACAAAGGACAAAGCTATATGTGAATTTGTCCAAAAGAACAACGATAGGCAAAGAGACCTGTCAATCAAAAATCTAGACGAATGAGACACTGGAACAGGGGATAAAGTTCTCCCAAACCCGGAAATCGTGTTTCCTATGATGAAGCAAATGCGAAACGATCGTTAGGAGATCGGACGCAGTTATTTTGTGTCCATTTTAATAGCTTAGTCACTGTGTATATAGACGGCTTTAATATACTGAGATCAGTCACGTCAATACATTTCAGACGTGAGCCGCGGTTAGCGGCTACATGCTAAGACACGCGGCAGCCAAAGGGGGACATAGGCTGAGGCGGCCCTGTTGGACGTGTACCGCGGTTAGCGGGTACACGTGTGGATACACGGCACTGAAGGGGACTCAGACCCAGATTGCCCCAGAGCCGCTTGGGGGGTACACACACGTGCGGGGAGTACCTGAGAAGTATACCGCCGTGTGTGAGCAGCATTTATCTGTTAGACACAGGACGGCCGCTACAAGATTGTGGGGATATAACCACAACATGCAGGCAATACTGATCTAAAGAGAATGTAAGACTGCCACATTGTACAAACATTCCGGAATATAGCCCTCCATGGGTGACTGATTATGTGAAGAAATTTAGCAGCATTATTGGTGTGTTGTGCAATATCCCAACATTTAGGTGGGAATATCTCTACATGTGATTGCTAGATGTTAATTAATTAATCCATATTATTAATTTATTGATGGCATGGAAAGCTCATTAAGAAATACAAAATAAAGTATACAATAAAATCAATAAAACAATGGCTACACATGTGACCAGATAAATGGGATAATACACTATCTACAGAACTAGTTTAGAGCTATTGAATTAAGCACAATTCCCTCACTGACCTATTATAAGACCTCAATCAGATCTATCAGTTACTCGGAGAGGGGATTCTCTGAGTCTCATATATGTGATATAGGAATAGACGTGTATAGAGAATACCCCCCAAGTGGCCACAAGTTATTTATACTGGATGCTAGGATATATTTGTAGTTTAACTGTGTATATAGTACACCACCTAACCTTTCAAATTAGGGAGCAATTAGGTAGTGATGCGCACACTACAAGCACATAACTAAGGAAAGGATTTAGGTGGTATTACTAAACTATTTATAACAGATGGCTATTTGTAATACAAATGTATCAGTTAAAAACAGCTAGAGGCAGACATTGCAACAAATATTGAAAAATTCTGAAGGATAAGAGAGATAGTGCAATCAACACAGTGACCAAGCTTTTTAAATTCACTTTATTTTATTTCATTTTCACAATTACACTTGCACTATATTTCGCGTATGTTTTAAGGACAATAATAAAGGTTATATTTTAACAATTGGTGGCCATCTACCTTAGGGTATTTGACTATGAGTATAGATCTGTCCGTGTGTGCCCACAAAAGGGAATTCTTTTTTTCCTTTTCTTTGGTTTTATACTATCCATCCATACCTGTGCTGCATTTTAGTTGTGCGCAGTATAGTAGGAGGACAGTGCAGAATTTTGCTGTGACCACCAGTATATATATATATATATATATATATATAGCAGTATGGTACAGTAGTACACTGCTCTACCTACCTCTGTGTCGTCAAGTATACTATCCATCCTTACCTGTGCTGCATTTTTGTTGTGCGCAGTATATATAGTAGGAGGAGAGTGCAGAATTTTGCTGACCACCAGTATATATATAGCAGTACAGTACAGTAGTCCACTGCTCTACCTACCTCTGTGTCGTCAAGTATACTATCCATCCATACCTGTGCTGCATTTTAGTTGTGCGCAGTATAGTAGGAGGACAGTGCAGAATTTTGCTGACCACCAGTATATATATATAGCAGTAAGGTACAGTAGTCCACTGCTCTACCTACCTCTGTGTCGTCAAGTATACTATCCATCCATACCTGTGCTGCATTTTAGTTGTGCGCAGTATATATAGTAGGAGGACAGTGCAGAATTTTGCTGACCACCAGTATATATATATAGCAGTATGGTACAGTAGTCCACTGCTCTACCTACCTCTGTATCATCAAGTATACTATGCATCCATACCTGTGCTGCATTTTAGTTGTGCACAGTAAATAGTAGGAGGACAGTGCAGAATTTTGCTGACCACCAGTATATATATATATATATAGCAGTACGGTACAGTAGTCCACTGCTCTACCTCTGTGTCGTCAAGTATACTATGCATCCATACCTGTGTTGCATTTTAGTTGTGCGCAGTATATAGTAGGAGGACAGTGCAGAATTTTGCTGACCACCAGTATATATATATAGCAGTACGGTACAGTAGTCCACTGCTCTACCTCCGTGTCGTCAAGTATACTACAAAAGTTTAGTAAAATGACCCAAAAATCTAAATTAAAAGCGTCTGATGAGAAGCGTAAACTTTCCAATATGCCAGTTACGACACAGAGTGGCAAGGAGTCGCTGAGGCCCTGGCCTATGTTCATGGCTAGTGGTTCAGATTCACATGAGGATGGAAGCACTCATCCTCTCGCTAAAAAAACTGCAGTGCCACTCCTAGATGGGCCAGGTGTTTGTGTCGTCCACTTGTGTCGCTTAGCTTAGTCACACAGCTACCTCATTGCACCTCTTTTTTTCTTTGCATCGTGCTGTTTGGGGACTGTTTTTTTAATATGATTTTATTAAGCAAGAAATTTAGAACACACATATCAACACAATAGTTGCAAAACTACAAAATTAGAGAAATATAAGGACAGTATTAGTAATCAAGATATATAGGAATGTACATTTTTGACATTTTTGACATTTGCTCATCGCGTAGCACATAAGTCAGCATAGGAAGAGGAGGGTCTCAAATCGGTGGATGGGGATCGATCCCTTCTTTGGAACAGCTATAAGCCAAAGAGGGAAATCATGAGTATATGGAAGTTTAAGGTTAATGCTAAAATGGGGGTGAGCCTCTCGTGAGTATTTCAGTATTATACTCAGTAGTATAATCAGTAGTATTTCAGTATTATGTCTAACCACTTTGCGTATACTATCACGGACAGATAATGATAGGGTTATAATGTAGGGCAACCATATTGCAAAGAATTTAGAGGAGTTGGATTCTGCTCTAAGAGAACATTCAATCCAATCCATTTGGTAAAGATATGTCAATCTAGGGAGCAACAGGGACAAGGGTATAGGAGTCTTATGTATCCACTGGGACAGTATGGTCTTCTTCGTAGCTGCCACAATTCACGCTAATAACAATTTATTGCCTGGAGACAATGAGAAACAATCAGAATCATATCTATTCCAGAAAGCCCAGGATAAAGTGGCAGTGAAAGGAATATTCAAAGTCACTGTAATGTAATTGCAAACCTCTGTCCAGAATATTTGTATTACAGGGCATGACCAGAGGCAGTGGATAATATCGGCATCAGGTGAAGAGCATTTGAAACATTGGGAGTTATCAGAGATTCCCGTGAGATATCTAATACGAGGAGTGTAGTATGCCCTATGTAAGATTTTTAAATGCATTTCTGCATAGGATGAAGACACTAAGTGCTTGTTAAGTAATAGGTGCCAGTGTATTACAGTTTGCAGATCAATTCCCGGCAGAGTATCCGCCCATCTAGCTAAACCAGTAGTTTGGGGTGTCAGATGTATCTTACGTTTGGTGTAGTCTGCCGGTCTTAGGCGTGTGATCAGTCGCGATGTAAAACTGCGGACTTGGAAATATGCGAAGAGGGGTATATGGAGGTTCGGAATTTGAGTTTCAATTGGGACAGGGTGAGTATTTCAGTACAGGTGGCATTCAATAATTGATACACCAAGCGTAAACCGTGAGAGTACCAATCCCTGAAAATTGCATCTGTCTCCCCGCCTTGAAAATCTGGATTATGTAAGAGTGGTTGGAATAAAGAGCAGGTCAGTGTAAGCCCCGAGCATTTTCATAGTTGAGTCCATGCTTTGCATGGAGAGAATAGTAGTGGGTTTGTGCGCAGAGATGTCAATGCAGGGGAGTTAGAAAGATGTAGTATGGAGGGCAAATTACCGCAAGGTAACATAGATTGTTCTAATGACGTGTTAACATAGTTAGTAGAGTCCCCAATCCAGTCAATGGCATATCTATAATTAGCGGCCAAAGAGTAGTCTTCTGGGCATGGTAAATTTACTCCTCCTAACTAAGTCGGTTGTTTTCATTTAAATTTAAAAAGAGCTATGCATGGGCGCTTATTCTCCCAAATAAAAGAAGTAAGGGATTTGTTAATTGTTTGAATATCACGTTTAGTCAGGAGAAACGGGAGCATCTGAATCGGGTATAATAGGCGGGGGAAGGAAATCATTTTGTATAAATGGCATCTACCTAAATATGAAATAGGTAGGCTTTGCCAACGCGCAAAGTCATCCATCATTTTAGAAATAGAGCGTGATAAATTTAGCGCATACAAATCAGCTGTTTTGGATGAGAAATGTAAACCTAAGTAGGTGATATAGCCTGTGGCCCATTTGAAAGGAAATTTGGACCCCCAATTTCGTGTAGCCTTAGGACCCAAAGCCAATGCCTCAGTTTTATCAAAGTTGATTAAAAAGACAGAGATTATGTGGAAATCATCGAGCATGGTCAACAAGGAGGGAAACGCCTTTACTGGGTCATCAGAATATAGTAAGAGATCGTCAGCAGAAGCAGACACCTTCACTGATTGTGAGCCAATTTTTATCCCTTCCCAAGTGACTTCTTGTATGCAGGTGCGTATTAATGGGTCCAGGGCCAAATTAAAAAGTAGGGGAGAGAGGGGGCATCCCTGGCGCATACCCCTATGTAAAGAGAAAGTGCATGTGTTCAGTCCATTAATAGTGAGGTATGCCTGTGGATCAGTGTAAAGCATACGAAAGACTTTAATAAACTCCTCTCCAAATTGCTGTAAATGGAGGATTCTAAATAAGTGTGCCCATGATACCCGGTCAAACGCTTTGTCAGCGTCACAGCTGACCACTAGCGCCTTGGATGAGGCGATGTCTTCTACACTATGTATTACCGTGATCAGGGTACGGACATTATGGACTGATGTTCTAGTCCTTACAAACCCAGTTTGGGCAGGATGCAAAATACGTTGCAATATTAATTGGAGGCGAGCGGCCATTAATTTGGTAAATATTTTCAGATCTTGGTTTAGAAGGGATATAGGTCTGTAAGACTGAACATACTCAGGGTCTTTACCTGGTTTTGGAAAAACCACTATTCTGGCTGCGGTGAAGCCCGAAGGGGGAGGTGAACCTTGTAATAATGAGTTAAACAATGTCAACAAATAAGGCAGTACATGAGGAGCAAGCATTTTATAGTATTCCGCCCCAAACCCATCTGGGCCTGGCGTTTTCCTATTGTGGAGTGATTTGATCAAATGTAATAATTCTAATTCCGTTACTGGGTCCGTCAAAGACGTCCGTTCCTCCTCCGTCAACGTGGGCAAGCCCGCCTTTTCCAAAAACACCATACCCTCAGTGGGGTTATCAAGAGGTGCTGTATACAAATCTTTATAATATTGTAAGAAGATGTCGGAAATGGCCTGTGTGTCTGTGGTCGGGGGGGGGGGGGAGGGGGTGAGTCTGTGTGTAAGTGAGTTATGCGAGAAGGGGTCGTAGACGATCTCACTAAGTTAGCCAGTAATTTGCCTGCCTTGTTACCACCACGAAAAAATTTGTTTCTCTGAACATCATAGGAAAAGCTAGCTCGTTCAGTGCACAATGCATCATAAAGGTGTTTAGCATCAGTATAAGCCCGTCTATTGTCTGGGGAATCAGATAATACCATAACGTCATATGCTGCCGTCACAGTTTTGCTCAGATCGTGCAACTGGGCGTTCAAATGCTTACGTTTTCTGGAAACATAATCCAAGATCTGTCCACGGACCACTGGTTTAGAAGCCGACCAAAACAAATTGATGTAATTCACATGAACTTCATTATCATTTACGTAATTAAGGAAGGCTTGGGTAAGAAATTGACTGAAATCTGGGGAATGCTCCAAATAAGCAGGGAAACGCCAGTTATAGGACCTAGGCAAAGGGGTGTCTAGGACAACCGAGATCCAAATTGGTGCGTGATCTGAGAGTGAGATGGGTTCTATTTTAGCGTCCACAATGTGGTGTAAAAGGGAGTCGGTACCCAGCCAGAAATCTAATCTAGAGGAGGAGTGGTGCGGGTGAGAGTAGAAGGTGTATTCACGAGCGTCAGGGTTGTGAAGTCTCCACGGGTCAGAGAATCGTAAAGATGAGGTAAGTAATGTTAGTGAAGGTGGGCTGGCTACCGTAGACGTACCAGGCATTGTTGTCCTGTCTAGATTAATTGACTGCACACAATTAAAGTCCCCACCATAATAATTTCACCCTCCGCCCAACCCTGAAGTTTTGTGTATATATCAGAGAAGAAGGATGCGTTAGGGCCATTGGGGGCATAGATATTGGCCACCGTATATAGTGTATTTAAAATTTTAATTTTCAAAAAGAGATATCTACCCTCTAGATCAGTCAAATTATCCAAAAATGTAACAGGAAGTAACATAGTAACATAGTAACATAGTATCTGAGGTTGAAAAAAGACAATTGTCCATCGAGTTCAACCTATTTGTTGTTTCCTATGCATGATGATTCGACTAAAATTTCTGACTGATGCTGCTGTCAGCCGTTGCATTTTATCCCTATTTATAGTAACTATAATGCATGACTATGCACCATACCCCTGGATATCCTTATCCATTAGAAATTTATCTAACCCATTCTTAAAGGTGTTGACAGATTCCGCCATTACAACTCCCTCGGGCAGGGAATTCCAAACACGTATTGTCCTTACCGTGAAAAAGCCTTTACGCCGTATTGTGCGGAATCTCCTCTCCTCTAACCTGAGCGAGTGTCCACGAGTCCTCTGTGTTGATCTAACCAAAAACAGGTCCCGCGCAAGCTCTGTGTATTGTCCCCTTATATATTTGTAGATGTTGATCATATCCCCTCTTAGTCTCCGCTTTTCCAATGTAAACATGCCTAGTCTTTCAAGCCTTTCCTTGTATTCCATCGTCTCCATGCCCTTAATTAGTTTGGTCGCCCTCCTCTGTACCTTTTCAAGCTCCAGGATATCCTTTTTGTAGTACGGTGCCAAGAATTGTACACAGTATTCAAGGTGTGGCCTCACTAGTGATTTATATAACGGGAGTATAATACTCTCGTCCCTAGCATCAATACCCCGTTTTATGCATGCTAATATCTTATTAGCCTTCTTTGCTGCAGTCCTACTTTGGGTACTACTGCTTAGCTTGCTATCTATGAGGACACCCAAGTCCTTTTCCAGTACAGAATCCCCTAATTTTACCCCATTTAGTAGGTAGGTGTAATTTTTGTTCTTGTTACCACAGTGCATTACCTTACACTTGTCTGTGTTGAAGCGCATTCTCCATTTGGCTGCCCATGCTTCTAATTTAACTAAGTTGTTCTGAAGAGACTCGGCATCCTCCTCTGTATTTATAGCCTTACACAATTTGGTATCATCTGCAAAAATTGACACCATGCTCTCTGGACCTTCTGTTAGGTCGTTAATGAAAATATTGAACAATAGCGGTCCTAATACTGAGCCTTGCGGTACACCACTTAGCACTTCAGTCCAAGTTGAAAAAGATCCATTAACCACAACGCGCTGCTCCCTATTATCTAACCAGTTTTTGACCCAAGTGCATATTGTGCTTCCTAGCCCTGATTCTTGTAGCTTGTAGATAAGTCTCATGTGTGGTACAGTATCGAACGCTTTGGCAAAGTCTAAAAAGATTACATCCACGTCTTTACCCTGATCTAGGTTTGCGCTTACTGTTTCATAAAAGCCAAGTAAGTTGGTTTGACAGGATCTGTCCTTCATAAACCCATGTTGATTCCTTTTAATGACCTTATTGACTTCAAGGAACTTCTGAATACTATCTCTTAGAATACCTTCCAATACTTTCCCCACTATAGATGTAAGACTAACTGGTCTATAATTACCTGGTTCAGCTTTACTTCCCTTTTTGAATATAGGCACTACTTCCGCTATACGCCAGTCTTTGGAAACCATACCTGATATAACTGAATCCTTAAAGATCAAAGATAGCGGTTTTGCCAGTTCAGAGTGAAGCTCCATTAGAACCCTTGGGTGAATATACCATCGGGCCCTGGTGATTTATTAATCTTTAAATGTTTTAATCGGTCACAGACTACTTCCTCGCTTAAATAAGTACCTATCAGTGGGATATTCTCATTATTGAGATTGTGTGTCAGTCGCTGAAATGGGTCCTCTCTAGTGAATACTGTTGAAAAAAACTCATTTAGTGTGTCCGCTATGTCATTATCATTTTTGCTTAAGACTCCCAACTTGTCTTTTAAAGAGCCTATACTCTCCTTCTTTAATCTCTTGCTATTAATGTATTTAAAGAATTTTTTGGGATTCGCTTTGCTTTCCTTTGCTACTAGTTTTTCAGTTTCTACTTTAGCCGCTCTTATTTCCTTTTTGCAAATTTTGTTACATTCCTTATAGTGCTGAAATGACTTTGCTTCCCCGTCAGATTTGTATTTTTTAAATGCTCGCCTTTTCTTGCCCATAAGTTCCTTAATCTTTTTGTTAAGCCACATCGGTTTATGATTTTTATTCCTTTTTTTGCTACTCATAGGAATAAATTTGAGTGTATTTTTAGCTAGCAGGAATTTTAGTACCTCCCATTTCTCCGTAGTATTTTTTCCTAAAAACAAACCTTCCCATTCAATATCCCTGAAAAATACCCTCATCTTTTCAAAATTTGCTTTGCTAAAGTTTAGAGTCCTAGTTGAGCCAGTATAGGGCTGTTTATGGAAACTGATATTGAATGTGACCATATTGTGGTCGCTGTTTCCTATGGGTTCCCCTACTATAATACCTGATACCAAATCCCCATTGTTTGTTAATTCCAGGTCTAAGATTGCATTGTACCTAGTTGGTTCCTCAATTAGTTGAACTAAGTAGTTATCATTAAGTGTGTTTAAAAACATATTTCCCCTAGCAGTATCACATGAATCGTTTTTCCAGTTTATCTCTGGATAGTTAAAATCTCCCATCACTACTATGTCTCCTACTCCTGCTGCTCTTTCAATTTGCTTTAGTAACAATTCCTCATCATATGCGTTGATACCAGGCGGCTTATAGCATACACCCAATACTAACTTTTTTATTCCTTTTGTTCCCGCAAGCAATTTTTACCCATAATGTCTCGACAGTGTCTACAGTCCCCTCCTGAATATCTTCCCGTATATCAGGTTTTAAAAACGGCTTTACGTAAAGACACACCCCTCCACCCTTTTTATTTAGTCTGTCTCTCCTAAACAGTGTATAGCCCTCCAGATTGACTGTCCAATCATGAGATTCATCCCACCAAGTTTCAGTAATGCCTATAATATCATACTGTTTGCTTCCTGCAAGTATTTCTAGTTCACCCTTTTTACCAGTAATGCTTCTGGCGTTTACATACATACAACTAAGATAAGTATTTTCCCTTGCGTTAGGGACATCTTTCACCTTATGTAGCAATGATGACCTGTAATCGTCATTGGTTAGTGCTTTGGTAAAATCCCTATTAGTACCCATGTTAGTAACCTTACCGCCTGCTCTTACCCTCCCCCCAACTTCTCACCCATTTCGTTTACTACCGCCATCCCCACTATTCTCACTGCATGACCCGTAGTTTCTAGCTAAACCCTCCCCCCAGGCTCCTAGTTTAAAATCTCCTCCAACCTTCTAACCATCCTTCCCCCCAGCACCGCTGCCCCCTCCTCATTCAGGTGCAATCCATCACGACAAAAGAGATGGCGCCTGACTGAGAAGTCCGCCCAGTGTTCCAGGAACACAAACCCCTCTTTCCTGCACCAATCCCTAAGCCACACATTTACCTCCCTAATCTCCCTCTGCCTCCCTGGACTAGCGCGTGGCACGGGTAATAATTCCGAGAATATTACCTTAGATGTCCTTGCCTTCAGTTTCTTTCCTAAGTCACTATAGTCTTTCTTAAGGACATCCCACCTTCCGCTAACTTTTTGTCATTGGTGCCAACGTGCACCAAGACCGCCGGGTCTTTCCCAGCCCCTCCCAACAATCTATCTACCTGGTCCACGATGTGCCGTACCCGAGCACCCGGGAGACAACAGACTGTACGGCGATCACGGTCCCGGTAGCAGATTGCCCTATCTGCCTTCCTGATGATAGAATCCCCTACCACCACCATCTGACTAGGTACCTCTCTATCTATTATCCCAACCGCGCCAGAAGGACCGCTCCTCTGGATGCTAGAGGGAGCAGTCTCCTCCGGCACCGTCATTTCTTCACTATCATCCTCCGATTCCTCGTCCAATCGGGCAAATTTGTTCGGGTTTGATAGTTCGGAGATGTCGAGCCTCCCCCTCTTTTTCTTCCTTCTAACTGTGACCCAACTGGCTACCTGATCATCATCCTCTTCTACCAGTGACCCCTCCCGCAACTCCTCCACCGTTCTGTCTAAACTACGCTCGAGATTGTGAATCTCCCTCAGTCGCGTAACGGTTTGCTCTAGATCAGTTACCTGGGCTTCCAGGGCAACAGTTCGCACACACCTCGTGCAGATGTAATCACACTGGGCCTGTAGCTCCAGGTGTGCATACATCTTGCACGACATGCACTGAGTGAGGTCCCCAATCACAGCCCCTCCCATATTGTTTGTAAGGTCTAACTCCCTGTTACTCTCAAAGAAAAAGCAGCAAAAATAAAATGTAGAAGACAAGCAATCTCACTTATACAATAATTAAGCTGACTTATACTTATCTATCTTTGTGCGGGTCTTGGTCCTTCACTTTTCTCCTTCATCCACTAGGGGCCACTGGAGCGTAGTTAGTTACAATGGGGAAATAGTAGGCAGTAATTGGGAGCTGGCACGTTAAAAATTCTCACACTGTGGCTAGCTCCTCCCCTACTATCTCCCCTCCAAGCCAGTCTTAGTTTAGTGCCCGAGGTGAGCTGGTTCACTTGGGTTTAGCTGAAGAATTTTTACTTTTTTCTTTATTATTTTATTTTTCTTCACACATGCACAGACTGGCAGCTCTGCCACTGCCAGTCTGCACCGCGGGAGCTGCCGGCGGGGTCCCATCGCAGCTGCGTGCGGCTCGGGATGGGCCCCGGCTGAGGGAGACACTGAGCTCTCCTGAGTTGGCGGACACCGCTGCGTGCGGCGCGTGTCGGGACCACTCCATCCAGCAGAAGATTCCGGCAGCACGGCAGCGGTGAGTATCAGTGGCCGGACACCGCTGCGTGCGGCGCGTGTCAGGGTCACTCCGTCGGCAGAAGATTCCGACAGCACAATATACGTGGCCGGACACCGCTGCTTGCGGCGCGTGTCGGGGCCGATCGGTCGAGCAAGACACCGCTGAGTGCGGCTCCTGACAACACTACATCAGGACAGCGGTGAGTACAATCTCCCCCCCTCCAGACTGATGTATGTTTTTACTTGATTTAATGTGTAGGCGCACTTACTGATTTAAACTTGGCGCCATTATGTGGGGGGCGGAGCTTCAGCCCGCTCTGTAAGCGGGCTCAGCGCTCTTCACTACACGGCTGCAGCATAGGCAGCCGGGTGATATATAATACATTCTCCCTGCGGGTAATGCAGGTTACGGTCTCTAGGCAACACACCTGTCTCTGGGGGTTTTAGTTTTTCTAGGCATTGTTGCTGCTGAAATATAGCTACATTCCTCCCTGCAGGGGAGTCCTCTGCCCTGCATTTTATACTTGTAGATCAGGGAACCTGCTCTATTACACATAGACAGTATTTATCTACCCTATTAGGTTCACATACACAGTATTTCTCTACCCGGTTGGGTTCACTGTGGTGTGTGTATATATATATATATATATATATATGTGTGTATGTGTGTATATGTATATATGTATATGTATATAGATAGATAGATAGATAGATAGATAGATAGATAGATAGATAGATAGATAGACAGATATATATATATATATATGTTTATATATATATATATTTAAGTGTGTGTGGGTATGTATATAGATATGTACATACAATACCATATATAGGGGATAAAACAAACACTTCCG
Source organism: Pseudophryne corroboree (assembly GCF_028390025.1). Lineage (NCBI taxonomy): Eukaryota > Metazoa > Chordata > Amphibia > Anura > Myobatrachidae > Pseudophryne > Pseudophryne corroboree. The sequence goes on from NC_086452.1 coordinate 83,218,976, forward strand.
CAATGTTTTCTAATAACAAAGTACCCCAACTTGCCACATAACATTTTCCCCCATCTTTTCTCGCAGGCTGGTCACCATTTTGGAAAGCCAGCGCAACCTCCGAGAAACTTCTGGTGCACCTAAATTAGCGGTACACTACATACAGGGTGGGGTGTTGCCTTCCCTTTATTATTCCTTGGTGTCACTAGTTACTAATGCTATTAGTAATTTGGGGAATGTATTTAAGGCATCAGACAAATAGCGCTGTGGCTCAGTACGCTAGTAGCGGGTATCTGAACATCCATAAAAAAATTAAAAAAAAACTTTAAGGGGAGCTCCTATAGTCTAGTGGCTAAGACTCCTGTCCCACAGCGCAGCGCTACTGGTTCAGGTCTCCGCTGCTCCAGAAAGTTTATTTGAATCGTGTCGGTCACTACACATTATAGTGCAGACCTTACATAGGGCTGTGTTTATTTAACCCACCTTTTCTCCTTTCGTTTGTCTCACCTGGGATAGTCAAAGAATTCCCTCTTAGGTGTGAAGTATGCGGTGGAGCCATCTGCTTAGCCCTCCACGCACCTGCATGACACTCCTGTTTGAACAGCTCAGATTATACAGGTAATGTCGCTTTTAACCAGAGACCTTGTACGTCATTTCACCTCTCCAGGTTTCTAAAGGAACCTTGTTAACCTTCCATGTTACAATACTAATGATGTCTGTTTTCTGGGGAGACTGAACCAGTGTCTCAGAATATCCAGGTGCATTGTACAGCAGTTCGGCTGATACTGCAGGTAAAGGAGACGGACACGTCAAGTCCATCAGGGTTCGACGCCGATGACGAAATGGCAGCGACTGGTCCAGTTTCGGAGTAGCTGGACATGCTCCGGTAGGCGGCCGGCAGACACCCGAATACACAATTTCAGGTATCAAACAATGTTTGTTTTCCTATCCTTTCCCCGCAGACGGCACAAAAAGGTATCAGAACCTCTCTAGGGTATACCCCTTAAGGTATCGCCGGCCCAACAAGCTGCCGTTTTCCTGAGGCAACCTGGCTCAGGGATCCATCGAAAGCACATATACGGCAGCGGGGTTCTACCTTGTCCGGAGCAGGTAGGTTGTGGAACAATTGTCCTCTAGGTTACAGGATGTTTTACATCAGGATCAATTGATACTTTGGTACAGGTCAGAATCACGATTCTGCTTTATGTTCTTTGGAGGTCTCAACGTCTGTAGACTCGGAACCTGCATTTTCGCTTGGACTGTCTTAACCCGACGACCTCTGGGGCTGCGACAGTGACAGATGAACATGAAATCCTACGGGGCAGATGGTTCAGATGGTTCAGGGGAAGGAACTTTCTGCAGGATTTCTTGAACCATTGGAGGTAAGTCCACTTTGATTTCTCCTACTACTGCCCCAGCTCCAAGACAGACCTTTATCGGTCTTTCCTTTAGATTTTTCCGTACCCTTTCAAGCTTTCGACTCCACACGGGCGATATCTTCGTACACAGGGGGTCTCAGGGTAAAAAGGCTGAAGCAGAGGTTCAACATCCTCGGTCCAGTCTGATTTTCGGTCATCCTATACACCCACTACAGGTCAGACTTTCCTACCACCTGGAGGGTCCCAGGGTAGGCGCTGGTCGGTGGGACAAGGCTTGGGCGGTTACAGACTAGATTTTGGGGTACAACCATCTCAGGAGTCCCTCGGCATGGATCGGCCGCTTTACAATGACGAGTCATAATGCAGGCGGCGCTCTATATGCTTCTAATCGCAAAGGGTGTTGTTCCCTGTTTTTCACATATCATTTGAATCGGGACAGTTCTCAGGCCTTTATTTTCTTTTCACGTTCCGAAGCCAGTTGGCTCGGCCAGGCCTATTCTGGCCTTAGAATCCTTTCAGTCTGTGATTGCTAGTTTGAACAAAAAAGGGAGTTTTACGTGTCCCTTGTCTTCAGAGATGCCTGTTTACTGATTTCCGCTGGTTTCCTTATCGGGCTTTTCTCAGATTCGCATTATAGGATTCTTATTTTCATTGTCAGTCCTTTCCTTTCGGTCTCTCTTCCGCTCCCACAGGGTTCAGGAAGATCACAGAATAACTCCTTTTCAAGGGCAGGAGGTGACGTTGGTTCCCTAATGGGACAATCTACTGCGGGCTTCTGAAGATCCGGAGGATCCAGGAGCTTCTGGTTCGACACAGATCCAATTTATGCTCCTCATAAACGTTTTCTCAACAGGGTCCGGGATTTTTCCTTCCTCGGTACCAGGTACTCTATTTCTTCAGTCAAGCTGCGACGCAATGAGTGGTCGCCTACATTCCCCTCTGAGCGGGGGACAACAATCTTCTTTCCAGGTCAAGCCACCAGGTCAGACTCCCGGGTGAGGGAACATTCCCCGGAGTTTGGTCAGCTGGTCCGCTATGGGCGGAGATTTCGGATCGACCTCAGGGCGTTCTGACTGACTCTTTAACCCTTTCCTACTCTCGGACGTGAGCTCTGGCGGCAATAGCCGAGGATGACCTCAGGGTTCCTGGGAGTTTCGGGTTATTTTATCCTGCCTCCTTTTCTATTTCTACCTCATGGTCGATAACACAAGAAGGGAATATGCGTGCTAGTCCTCTCCGTGGCTCTGGTTGGGCCTCGCATGACTTGAAGATACAGCTACACCTGTTGTCAGTAGAGGAGCCTTGGCTCCTACCTCGACTGGACTGTCTACTTCAACAGGGTCCTTTTCTTTGTTCATCTTACACTGGTTTCGTTTAACCGTGTGACTGTTCACGAGACCTCAGAAGGGAGGAGTTCCCTAGTTCGGTTAGGCCTACTGGGCCCCAATTTCAGAAGTCTGTTACCTCTTCTCGCTTTTGACACTTTTGCAAAAACTTTAAGGAACTTAATAAGGATAAAAAGGGGTTTTCCCCTTCTTTCAGTTACCATTCAGCCGTCATCTTGGGTTTCTCTGGGAGGTTTTGCTCGGCTGCGCTTCAAAACACATTGACCTGAATTTTGGGTCTCTTCCTTTTTCGGTTTTCTTCCAAAAGAGATTTGCCTGGCGGCCGTAAGTTCGGCCTCTCTTTCAGAGAGTACTCTATTGACAACTCCCCCGGCTGAGCTTCGGCCTCAGCGGTCGTTCCTTCCAGAGGGGATGTACGTTTTTCATATAAATCTGACACTAGTGTATTTCAGTCCTCTTTGAATGTTGTCAGGGCTCGCCGACTCTCTCTACAGAGGTCTTAGGCTATTCAACGAAGTGTTTTTCCTCTTTGTTCTGTACGATGCTCCCGTACTAAATAGCCGGGGTCCCAGCATATGCTGGGCTGTTGGATACATCTGACAATCAGACAGTCTTCTTGGCGGTTGCTCGGGAGCCTCCGTTTTCTTTTCAGCGCACTTTACGCGCGTTGTGGGACCTTCGTGGGCAGCTGCCCATGGGGTCTCCATGAATACTTTGTCGGGTGACTACTTGGTCGGACCGACATTCGTTTTTGTCAAATTCTACAAGTTTGACACTTTCGCGGCCTCTGCATCACAGTTTGGCCGAGTGGTTTTACAGGACTCTCAGCGCTCTCCCACCCGTTTTGGGAGCTCTGGGACGTCCCCATTGTAACTACGCTCCAGTGGCCCCTAGTGGATGAAGGAGAAATCAGGATTTTGGTACTTACCGATAAATCCCTTTCTCCGATTCCACAGGGGCCACTGGACGCCCGCCCAGCGCTGTTCCTCCTTGTTTTTTGCTTAACTGTTTGCAGATCACCATATGACTGCTTGTTGAGTTCAGGCTAGCCTGGTTTTTTGTCAGGTTCGGTTCCAGGTTTGGTTTAGGTTATCCTGGTTTACAGGCCGTCATTAACCTCCTCTACCTTACGATTTGTTTATTCCAGCTCTCCTCGGGCACAGTTTTACGTAGACTGGCTTGGAGGGGAGATAGTAGGGGAGGAGCTAGCCACAGTGTGATAACTTTTAAAGTGCCAGCTCCCAATTACTGCCTACTATTTCCCCATTGTAACTACGCTCCAGTGGCCCCTGTGGAATCGGAGAAAGGGATTTATCGGTAAGTACCAAAATCCTGATTTATGCAGCCGTAGTACTCTCTCCTGCGGCACCTATACTCCACTTAGCAGTTGCAGTTGTTCCAGCTCACTGCACCTCCTTTTCACTCGGCTTCCAGCTCCTGCAAAAAAAAAAAAAATGCCCCTCACACACGCACAATCACAGCCCCTCTACTACTCCAAGTAAGAGACCCTCTCACTCACTCACAAGGTCCTAGTGCCCATGAATGATTTATTGAAAATGGTCAGGACGCCTCTGCGTTTAGATGTGAAAGAGGCTTTCTTATAGTCTCCCACCCACGTAACCCTTAGTACATTGGGATCCGTAATCTTCCAATGAGTTTCCTGTAATAACACTATATCTGGTTTTAACCGTTTTAAATAGGCAAGGACCTTTTTCCGCTTAATAGGGGTATTGAGTCCCTCAACATTCCAAGAAACCAATCTAAATCGTGATTGTATTATCATGGAAGAGTCAGAGTCACGTGTTAGCGGCATTTAGCCGATACCAACCCTAGGCCAATATCTGAGTACAGTATGTCGTAATGGTAGATCCCAACCCGTCCCAGCGAGCGGGTCGTAGCGGATCAAAGATGTAAAACAACAAAGACAAAGAAATAAGTACATTCCTATCACAGTCCGCAAAGAATGTGTGTGTGTAACAATCAAGTTATAAACCAAGTTGCAAAACAATTTCAACATTTTAAGAACCCATGTGAGTGCCCTTTGTAATATTGTTAGCATCCAAAAGGAAAGCATTAACACACAGGAGGAGGACATCCTCAAACAGAGAATCCGAAGGCACCATAATCCAGAATAGCATAACAAAAGATGAGATAAGTGGGAGAGGGGGAGAGAAAGTAGCCAGAAGTAAAAGAAAAGAGAAGGTAGCAGATAGGAAAGGAGACATAGAGGGAAGGGCATAAGATTACAACAAATACAGAGGCATTGCAGAGCAACTGATATTAAGTTCCAGCTGCAACAATAAACTTTCATCACAGTGCTGCAATAGAGGGAAATCAATATACTAAACCGCAAGGTATTATTCATCTGTGTCCCGAACGGACAAGCCATAGGTGACAATTAACCAACTGGAAAAGAACAGAAGAGTCAATCAGCGTCATCCACACCAGAAAGCAGCGTCGTGTCCAACGAGTTCACAAAGTTCCTGGCCTCCTGTGGAGTTTCAAAGAGGTAGGATTTACCAGCATGGGTGATTCTCAGCTTAGCCGGATATAGCAATGCAAAGCGATGACCAAGGTCAAAGAGACGTTTGCAAATAGGTAAAAAATCGCGTCGTTTTGCAGCAACTAGATAGGAAAAGTCCTGAAACAGTTATATCTTGGATTCCTGGTACCGAAGATCAGAAGATTTCCGATAGGCTTCCATCATACGGACTTTATCGGCGTAATTAAGAATTCTCATGATGACCGGTCTGGGTCTCTCTCTACTGGACTGACGATCAGGACCAATCCGATGGACACGCTCCGATGGACACGCTCGACCAGAACTAAATTTGTGTCCGAGACGCAACCCAGTTCTCTTGGCAACCATTGGGAGACCAGGTTCATAAGGTCGGATGTTTTCACAGATTCTGGTAGACCCACAAGACGTATATTATTTCTTCTATTCCGATTTTCCAAATCTTCTAGTTTGTCCTGTAGGGACACCAGTAGCTTGTCATGCTCCGCCCGGGATGACCTGGATGTAGATAGGTCGTCTTCTAGATCAGAAATTCTTTGTTCAGCCTCGGATATACCCTGGTCATGCGCCGTAAGTTGCGTGAGTGCCGAGTCCAAAGAGTCCTTCAAGGGCGCCAGCTTTTGATCCAGTAGAGATGAGAGTATATTTGTGATCTCATTTGTGGAGAAGGATTTAGATGATTCCATAGTTGGTGTGGGTTTCCCTTAGGGCTAGAGCCCTGGCTATAGGTCTGGGAGACAGGAGCACTGTTAACGGAGCTTTCACAATTTTTGCCTTTACCCGTCTGGGCGCCCCGTGGATTACGTAGTGTTTTAGACATGAATTTGTCCATAATAAGGGACACAGAGAGAATGGGATGGCGGATTACAGAGCTGTAATGAGAGGCACCTCAGGAGGGGATTTCCGGTCTGGACCCGCCACTACCAGAGCACCGACAGATGAAATGGGTATAAATATAGAGACAGAAAGTGCTTGGCGAATAGAACTCTGCGTAACTTGAAATGCAGCGCGGGCACTGCGGCAGTGTAAATTCAGATATTGCGCGTTCCCAATTTCTCCCTGTTCTGTGTATTCAGCTTGTGGGTCACAGAGGGTGTCAGGTGGGGATCGGGAGGTAGGGAATATAGGCAGAAGGGGTAGGGGGGGTGAGAGAAGTTTCAGCCGTAAAGTCTGTATCAATATCTCAGGGGATCCCCCTCCTTGGCCAAGTTCAGCCCCACAGTGTCCCACTGCCTGTAAAACGAGCCTCTTCTGCATGGCAGATGTTAGGGGTCGTCCAGCAAGGTGTTTTATATTCAGCTGCACCAGGTGCCGTGCAGCCCCCAGTCGACCCCCAGTCTCCCCAGCTGCTGCTCCGTATAGTGAGGGTTTTCTGGAGGCGAGCTGGTCCGTCAGGCACAGGGTCAGGTGTGCAGTGTTCTCAGCGTGTCTCCCTCCGTGGGGAAGCGCGCCACGGCCCGAGACCACACACTAGATTCCGTCTTCGGCAGCGGCCTCAGACCACAAGCCGCTCATCAGCTCCGGCTCCGGGGTCCCCGATCAGCAGCCCCGTGGGTAGGGCAGGTCCCCGTCCGGCGGGCGCAGGAAGGTCTCAGCGTCGCGTCGCTGTGAACTTCCGCCCGGGCTCCACCATCACCCGAGGTCCCGTTTTCCTGTAGGTGGTAGGCCGCAACCTGCACGAGCAGAGAGACTGCTCGCCGGCTCCGCGAACCGACCACACGCTGAGGGTTGGGGAATGTAGAGGGGGGGAGAGCGTTGCTGGGCTATCCAAAAGTGGCTCCGTTGGCCAAAATAGAAGCCTTTAGCAAGAGCTTCCCCAAAGTATGTCCTTCTCTATCCGTCCCCAAGCCACCAAGTTTTCTGGGGACTATTTTTTAAATCTGCCATCCTGTCTGACACTGCAGTGCCATTCCTAGATGGGCCAGGTGTTTGTGTCGGCCACTTGGGTCGCTTAGCTTAGTCACACAGCTACCTCATTGCACCTCTTTTTTTCTTTGCATCATGTGCTGTTTGGGGACTATTTTGTAAATCTGCCATCCTGTCTGACACTGCAGTGCTACTCCTAGATGGGCCAGGTGTTTGTGTCGGCCACTTGGGTCGCCTAGCTTAGTCACACAGCTACCTCATTGCACCTCTTTTTTTCTTTGCATCATGTGCTCTTTGGGGACTATTTTTTAAATCTGCCATCCTGTCTGACACTGCAGTGCCACTCCTAGATGGGCCAGGTGTTTGTGTCGGCCACTTGGGTCGCTTAGCTTAGTCACACAGCTACCTCATTGCACCTCTTTTTTTCTTTGCATCATGTTTTGTTTGGGGACTGTTTTTTAAATGTGCCATTCTGTCTGACACTGCAGTGCCACTCCTAGATGGGCCAGGTGTTTGTGTTGGCCACTTGGGTCGCTTAGCTTAGTCACACAGCTACCTCATTGCACCTCTTTTTTTCTTTGCATCATGTGCTGTTTGGGGACAATTTTTTAAATCTGCCATCCTGTCTGACACTGCAGTGCCACTCCTAGATGGGCCAGGTGTTTGTGTCGGCCACTTGGGTCGCTTAGCTTAGTCACACAGCTACCTCTTTGCACCTCTTTTTTTCTTTGCATCATGTGCTGTTTGGGGACTATTTTTTAAATCTGCCATCCTGTCTGACACTGCAGTGCCACTCCTAGATGGGCCAGGTGTTTGTGTTGGCCACTTGGGTCGCTTAGCTTAGTCACACAGCTACCTCATTGCACCTCTTTTTTTCTTTGCATCATGTGCTCTTTGGGGACTATTTTTTAAATCTGCCATCCTGTCTGACACTGCAGTGCCACTCCTAGATGGGCCAGGTGTTTGTGTCGGCCACTTGGGTCGCTTAGCTTAGTCACACAGCTACCTCATTGCACCTCTTTTTTTCTTTGCATCATGTTTTGTTTGGGGACTATTTTTTAAATGTGCCATTCTGTCTGACACTGCAGTGCCACTCCTAGATGGGCCAGGTGTTTGTGTCGGCCACTTGGGTCGCTTAGCTTAGTCACACAGCTACCTCATTGCACCTCTTTTTTTCTTTGCATCATGTGCTGTTTGGGGACAATTTTTTAAATCTGCCATCCTGTCTGACACTGCAGTGCCACTCCTAGATGGGCCAGGTGTTTGTGTCGGCCACTTGGGTCGCTTAGCTTAGTCACACAGCTACCTCTTTGCACCTCTTTTTTTCTTTGCATCATGTGCTGTTTGGGGACTATTTTTTAAATCTGCCATCCTGTCTGACACTGCAGTGCCACTCCTAGATGGGCCAGGTGTTTGTGTTGGCCACTTGGGTCGCTTAGCTTAGTCACACAGCTACCTCATTGCACCTCTTTTTTTCTTTGCATCATGTGCTGTTTGGGGACTATTTTTTAAATCTGCCATCCTGTCTGACACTGCAGTGCCACTCCTAGATGGGCCAGGTGTTTGTGTCGGCCACTTGGGTCGCTCAGCTTAGTCACACAGCTACCTCATTGCACCTCTTTTTTTCTTTGCATCATGTGCTGTTTGGGGACTATTTTTTAAATCTGCCATCCTGTCTGACACTGCAGTGCCACTCCTAGATGGGCCAGGTGTTTGTGTCGGCCACTTGGGTCGCTTAGCTTAGCCATCCAGCGACCTTAGTGCAAATTTTAGGACTAAAAATAATATTGTGAGGTGTTCAGAATAGACTGGAAATGAGTACAAATTATGGTTATTGAGGTTAATAATACTATGGGATCAAAATGACCCCCAAATTCTATGATTTAAGCTGTTTTTGAGGGGTTTTTGTAAATAAACACCCGAATCCGATAAAAAAATTTCAGGGAGATTTTGCCAAAACGCGTCCGAATCCAAAACACGGCCGCGGAACCGAATCCAAAACCAAAACACAAAACCCGAAAAATTTCCGGTGCACATCACTAATATATATATATATATAGCGCAAGAGTTGTAGTCCTGATTTAATGAATAATCCACACAGCACAATGTTATCTCTTGTAAAAATA